>NC_133226.1:28790449-28817949 GCF_040436345.1 Pagrus major | reverse complement strand
AACGAAACAGAACAAACATTATTATCATTTTTTAAATTGATTTTTAAAACATTTTTATCATCGGGCTGCACTCAGTGAAGACACATCAGGGTTCTCTGTTGGATTTATTCACGAGTCTGAACCGTGAAACAGAACCAGAGTACTGATGTCTGTGGACTCATGAAGAGGCTCCAGTTTAACACAGTTTAATATATAAAGTTCATCTTCTTTGTTTTTATGATTTCATCCAAAATGATTGAGCTGTTAAAATTGATTTATTTATTAATGTATCTGTGGTTCTCCTCAGTCCGAAGCTCAGTTTGACCCACAGATGTTAGAAACATACTGATGAACAGAACTGAACAGAACTGGATCATATTCAGCCACAACTAATAATTATTTTCATCATTAATCTGCTGAATGTTTTCATGGTGGTTCAGTTTGTTTCCTTGTTTGAATGAACAGATTTTATTATTATGGGATGTTTTTATCTCCGCTTTGATTTGATTTTAATTTCATGTTAATCAGTTTGTTGATGAGTTCTGGTTCTGTCGTCTCGTGTTCATCACCATGAATTCAGTCATTCTTTAAAATCAAACTGATGAATTTAAAAAGACATTTTGTTTCTGTGTGTTGGTCAGTGTGTCGGTCCAGTGTGTCGGTCCAGTGTGTCGGTCCAGTGTGTCGGTGCTGTTCACCAGCCGGTCTGAGGCCTCGGACTCGTCCTCCTCTGTATGTAAATCTCATGGCTGCTGATCGTATGAACCATTAAAGTCACAGAGACTTATTAGATTTTAAGTGTGTGGAGAGAAGCATCGCTGCAATTTGTTCAACATTTAAGCTAATGATGTTAAAGTCGATCCATCAGGAGGTGGAGGTCTGATGGGGGAGGAGTGTGTGTGTGTGTGCGTGTGTGTGTGTGTGTGTGTGTGTGTGTGTGTGTGGTGTGTGTGTGTGTGGTGTTGGGGGGGGGCAGCTGGTCAGCCATGGATTGACTTAACCTCTGTCACTCTGATGGCTTTTGTGTTTCTACTCATCCAGAAAAACTGAGACAGCTGTCCATGAACACACACACACACACACACACACACACACACACACACACACACACACACACACACACACACACACACACACACACACACACACTTAAAAATTACGCATGTGAAACCAGATGTGAAGTTAAATAATGTCACATCGTAGATTTAATTTATTAAAACACATGAAACCACAGAATATTTCTACAGGTGAACTAAAATTCTAACATTTGTTTATTTTAATGAACGTCACATAAGAAACACACTCTCACATGTGAATACATTTTCTTCTTCACATGTGAACCAGGATTTTAACATGTAAACAGAAAATAATGTGAAATAAACATTGTTCACATGAGAACTTCCACACCACATATGAACCGGACTGATCGGCTTCATTTACACATTTACATTCATTTTACAGTTTTTACAATTTCTAATCCATTTTCACACACGATGGGTTATTTTCATGTGAACTGCACATTTTATCTCATAATTCTGATTTATTTGTAAATCAAAGCTCAGTTTTCGTCCTTTTTTTTGTTTTAACCGGCAGTAAAAATAAAAGTGCCTTTTGTTTCTTTATCTCTTAATTCTTTATTCATTCATTCATTTAATTTGGTCAGTTTCAGTCTCCCTGCTGGAGGCTTGTGAGCACTCGTGTGGTCTCCACAGTGTTTGGAAACACATGAAAAAGAAAACATCTCTGTTTCATTGAGTTTGGTCTTTCATTTAAAAAAATTAAAACTATATTCTCTGATGATAAATCAGTGGACTGGTCCTTTAAAGAGCCGTGCTGTCAAACATGTGTGCTGATGTGAGAACAGAGTGGTGGTTGTGTTCTGGGCCTGATTGAGCTGAATTAAGTCTTTATAATCAGGCCACATTACGATCCCTCTCCCCTTTGGCCTCATCGTTCCTCCTTCCAACCAACCGAGCCTCCCCCATCTGCCCCTGTGCCTCCCCTCCCTCCCCCCGCTCTGAGTGAATGGGCCTCCCCTCTGCGATGAATGTTAACCAGTCGGAGGATGAGACCGGGCCAAATGCTGCGGTGTTGTTGGGCTCCACTCAGGCAGAGAGCGTCTGACTGAGAACTTTTTAATAGCCCCCTGGAGTCGCTCCATGATCGGCTTGGCTCCGGCATTATTTGTCCCCGTTTCCTTTCTTTTGAGAGGGACACCATTGTGCGCCACACCAGCAAGCCAAGGCAATCATTTCCACTGCTTTGGGTAATTTGGGGAGTGTGAACGCTCTTGATTTATCATCCAGTCTCTATTAAAATGTACGGGTCAGATTATGGCTCAGCGTCTCCTCATCAAACTCTGTTCATTCAGCCATTTTTCATCCTGTTGTTCAGCAAACAAAAGCTAAATGTTTTCATCTGCAGCTCCGACAGAGACAGTCCAGACCACCGCAGACCTGCAGGACCGCACCACGGTCACGCAGGACGTCTGCATGTCCCCGAGGGACTCTGTTAGTTTGTCCTGCTGGTGACGTGTCCATGTGACCGAACCATCGGCAGGTCTGGGATCTGCTCCACACACTGCAGACGTCCTGCTGGGTCTCAAACATCTGACCTCTGAACACTTCAGGTTAAATGTGTCCTTTAAGATGGACTGAGGCGTCTGAACCAGCTCAGAGCAGGTTCTTGTTCCTCTGTGGATGGTTTCAGAGAATGAACCCAGAACCAGAACAGTTTGTTTAACTGTCACAGAATCTGTAGGATTCATGAACATGAGGGTTCAGAAATGATATATATAAAATTGTTCCAATATATAACATATATATCTACATATATATATCTATATATATATATATATCTATATATATATATATATATATATATATATATATATATATATATATATATATTTATACATATAACATACTGCACAAACTACACGTGTGCACAGTATTTTATATACAGCCTGAGTCATAGTTTGAACATCTTTTATATATATATATAAAACTAAATATATATTTGATACGTTTCACTCTATATGTGGGATATACAGTGAACGTTTTATTTACAGTTTAAATGAAGGTAAGATGTATGTTTACATTAGGAGCATGGTTTGGACAGAACCTCGGGACAGAACCTCGGGAAGTTCTTCCTAAACAAGTTACAGCCAGTTATTAAAATATTATGGTCTGTGTTGTTCAGTGATAAACAGCTGTGATCGTATATTTCATTACCGACATGCAGACGTGTCAGTAAGCAGAACAGGCGACCAGGATGTGATCAGAACATGAACAACACAAGCAGCTCGGCTACATCGACGAGGAAACTCGTGGGACGAATCAACGCTGCAGAACGTGATGATGTCATCGCGTTCACTACGGAGGCCCTGAATGACCAAACAAGACGACGTGAGACACTGAACAGCTGAGAAACTGAGGAGTTGAGTTTTTAACATTTATAAAGACGGATATGTTGAGCTGCTGGAAGCGGTTTGATTTCTGAGATGTGCCCAGAGGAGGAGCGACCGGAGGAGGAGCGACCGGAGGAGGAGCGACCGGAGGAGGAGCGACCGGAGGAGGAGCGACCGGAGGAGGACGTGTTGGGAACTGACGCACAGCTGCACGTTATTCAGCCTTCATGTCTTCACAAGACAAACTGAGTGTTTCCTTCATGTAAACCACTGTGAGGTCTGCAGGCTGAGGGGGCGGAGCCAGGCAGCGAATCACTAATGAGCGTCACACACATAATAAAACAGTAGTGACACAACACTGTCAACACAAACACACACCTCCTGTTTACATGTCACATGATGACACGTCTGTGATGTCACACAGTCCAGCTGTCCTCCGGGTGAACTTCCTGTGAACTCTGACGGGACGAGTACCTGCTGATGACACTGTCCTCTGGGTGGGTGGTCCT
This sequence comes from Pagrus major, assembly GCF_040436345.1. Taxonomy (NCBI): domain Eukaryota; kingdom Metazoa; phylum Chordata; class Actinopteri; order Spariformes; family Sparidae; genus Pagrus; species Pagrus major. The sequence continues at coordinate 28,814,052 of NC_133226.1, read as the reverse complement.
CACAGTGACAGAGGAGGAGGAGGAGAGGGAGGAGGAGAGGGAGGGGAGGGAGGAGAGGGAGGAGGAGAGGGAGGGGAGGGAGGAGAGGGAGGAGAGGGAGGAGGAGAGGGAGGAGGAGGAGGAGAGGGAGGAGGAGAGGGAGGAGGAGAGGGAGGAGAGGGAGGAGAGGGAGGAGGAGGAGGAGAGGGAGGTGGAGAGGGAGGAGAGGGAGGAGGAGAGGGAGGAGAGGGAGGAGGAGGAGGAGAGGGAGGAGAGGGAGGAGAGGGAGGAGGAGAGGGAGGAGGAGGAGGAGAGGGAGGAGGAGGAGAGGGAGGTGGAGAGGGAGGAGAGGGAGGAGAGGGAGGAGGAGAGGGAGGAGGAGAGGGAGGAGAGGGAGGAGAGGGAGGAGGAGGAGGAGAGGGAGGTGGAGAGGGAGGAGAGGGAGGAGGAGAGGGAGGAGAGGGAGGAGGAGGAGGAGAGGGAGGAGAGGGAGGAGAGGGAGGAGGAGAGGGAGGAGAGGGAGGAGAGGGAGGAGGCGAGGGAGGTGGAGAGGGAGGAGAGGGAGGTGGAGAGGGAGGAGAGGGAGGAGGAGAGGGAGGAGAGGGAGGAGGTGGAGAGGGAGGGGAGGGAGGAGCAGCAGCCATTGTTGGAGACAAAGAGGACGAGGACATTCATGAAGCTAATGATCTGCAGCTGTGACGTCTCAGAGTCCTTCAGACAAACTGAATCTGTTTCATCTGCAGATTAATGAAGAACATCGTGAGCAGACGATATGTTCTGATCGGACCGGTCCACTCTGAGAGTTCATGTGTCATCACGCTGCTCAGTTTAAAACTGTCGATGGTTTAATGATGATGTCACTAGTTAAATAATATTCAGGTTTTCCTGTCATTCTGAAACAGTAATGTGATGAGATGTTATCTGAAGGAACACCTGGCAGGTGACCACAGAGCCACACGTGAACTTCACTCCTGTATTAATAAAACAGCGTCATGCTGGAATCTTGATCTTTGATCCACAAATGAAAATGAATATTACTGTTGACGTGCAGCTGTTCACACTCATCAACATGATGACGCACGACGTTCAACCTCCTTCCTGAAGACGTCAGCATTTACACAGAAGCCCGCTGACGTCCAGGTGGTTCAGCGTCGTCTTCTCCTCTGAGCAGCGTCTTCACATCAGCTGTTCAGACTGTCGGCTGGTTTGGAGCCTCAGCGGAGGCTCATGAGTCAGAGGACATTACGACAAGAAGAACAAGGATCGTTCAGCATTCAGAATCAGGACCAATCCAAACACAACATGCTGTTTGCTGGACCTGCAGTGAGCCGAGTGTTGTGCCGCTCAGTGTCACTGTTAATGTTCTGCTGTCCAACATCTCCTCAGTCCTCTCAGGTGAGCCAGAGTCAGGGACCGGTCAGAACTATCTTCAAGTGTTGGAGCTCCGTATGAGAGACGAAGCTTCTTGTTGTTGACGAGGAGGTCCGTCACAGAAACGATTCAGTTTGTGGCAAACAGTCTCTTAATGAGCTCGTTAGTGGAGCCGCAGGAGGGCAGAACCCCGAGAACCAGCTCAGAACCACTAAATATCATTGAACAGATCAGAACCTGAAAGGTTTCCTCTGTCGTCCTCTGAAGCTCCCTGATAACATGATCACAGTGAGGTGTGTACAAAGTGTTGATGGAGACAGAACAGAGAGCTGCAGAACCAGAACCAGGCTGTCTGAAGACAAACAGAACCAGAACCAGTCTGTCTGAAGACAAACAGAACCAGAACCAGGCTGCAGAGCGAGCAGAGAAATGTGAGCAGGCTGTGAACAGAGCAGAGTTTGTGTCCGACAGTCGGTTCTGTTCAGTTGAAGGAATCAGAACGAGCCGCCGTGTGGTTCTCCACCTCTCTTCAGCCTTCATGAGAGGCCGTCCTCACGCTCTGATTGGCTGTGAGGGGAACGAGCCCAGCTGCTCTCCATCAGTAATCAGTGTGAGTCAGTGTGCACACCTGAACAACAGGTGATCTGACTCTGCTGCAGACACACACACACACACACACACACACACACACACACACACTCACAGACACACACACACACACTCACACACACTCACAGACACACACACACACAGTCACACACTCACACACACACACACACACAGTCACACACACACACTCTCACACACACACACACACACAGTCACACACACTCACAGACACACACACACACAGTCACACACTCACACACACACACACACACACACACACACACACTCACACACACTCACAGACACACACACACACAGTCACACACTCACACACACACACACTCACAGTCACACACACACACTCTCACACACACACACACACACAGTCACACACACTCACAGACACACACACACACAGTCACACACTCACACACACACACACACACACACACACACACACACACACACACACACTCACAGTCACACACATACACTCTCACACACACACACACACACACACTCACAGTCACACACACACACTCTCACACACACACACAGTCACACTCACACACACAGTCACACACTCACAGTCACACACTCACACATACACAGTCACACACACTCACAGACACACACACACACACACACAGTCACACACACACACTCACAGTCACACACACACTCACACACACACACACTCACAGTCACACACACAGTCACAGTCACACACACACACACACACACACACACACACACACACACAGAGTCACAGTCACACACACACACACACACACACACACACACAGTCACACACACACACACACACACACACACACACACACACAGTCACACACTCACACACACACACACACACACACACACACACACACACACACACACACACACACACACACTCACAGTCACACACATACACTCTCACACACACACACACACACACACTCACAGTCACACACACACACTCTCACACACACACACAGTCACACTCACACACACAGTCACACACTCACAGTCACACACTCACACATACACAGTCACACACACTCACAGACACACACACACACACACACAGTCACACACACACACTCACAGTCACACACACACTCACACACACACACACTCACAGTCACACACACAGTCACAGTCACACACACACACACACACACACACACACACACACACACACACACACAGAGTCACAGTCACACACACACACACACACACACACACACACACACACAGTCACACACACAGTCACAGACCTGCATTAACATCCACCTGGTCTGATGTCACTTCCTGCTCTGTATGAGACAAACCCGTCCATCACTGAGACAAACAGACTCCATGTTTCTGCTCAAAGACAGAAAGAAGTTCATGTAGAACATTTGCTGAATTTACAAGAAGGAACAAATAAGTCAGAATCAGTCAGAGACAGAGTTTCACACAGTTTATAAAGTTTGTTTTAACTCAACAACTCTTAAAATCACTACATTTGTGAATGGAGTCTGGTGATGTGGCGACTAGTTGTGTCTTCTTCATCATCTCCGTCTTCATCTTCTTCATCTTCTCATTACCTCACAGATTGTGTCCTGATGTATGTTGGAGGCATCAGATCGGATCACTGAGGTCCTCCTCTGTTGACACCAGGTCTGAACAGCCCTTCAGGTACTTTGTGTCCAGTTGGGACCGGTTTCGTGGTCTGAGCCGGCCGATGAGTCGTGCCTGCTCTCTGTCTCAGCTGTGAGACGTCCTCCTGAAGGACTCAGTGATGTTAGCTGTGACTCCTTCAGCGATGTTAGCAGACAGCAGCGGCTCTCGGCCTGTGAGGGAGCAGCGTTTTATAAGAGTCTCTGCAGCTGTTCGGGGAGACGTTCATGACTTACTGTGAGTTGTAAAGGTTTTGATGAATTCACAGCACTGTTACTGCAGTCAAATAAAAGCTTACTATGAAAACATGGTGTAAAACTGCCCGTTTTATTGGAACAAGTGTTACCATTATGTTGTGGGAACATTACGGCACGCTGCCTGTGAAAAATGGATGTGCTGATGTGCAGACAGCCTGCGGCTCATTCAGATCGTCCTGTTTTATTAACCGGCTGTAATTACTGACAGTAACCGTTAATTGTGCAACTGTTTGTTCAGTGCAGCAGCTTTATGGAGAGAGCAGCTGATTATCCACCAATCAAAGTGAATCATCATCACAAAACAGGAGCGTCTGTTTTTATCAAACTTTAAAGAATCACACTGGAAGAAAGTGCTGAGAGGTCAGGATCAGGGAGGTTCAGGTGGTCCTTATGGTACCTGAGGTTCTAGTCACAGGTTGTTCTCCTCATTGAACAGGTTCTAGGCAACCTGGAGACTGTTCAGACATCTGTATGTGGTTCTTCTGAAGCCCAGCGATCACAAACTGATCTTATTTACATCCTTTACTAAGCTGAAGTCTTCACTGTAGCTGCTGAGCTAACAGTGTTAGCATGCACGAGCTTGTAAATCTGGTCTCCTCAGGTCAGGTTGATCTCTGTGATCACAGCAGACGAGCTGCATGGAGACATCTGATGTTCAAATCATCTCCAGCTGCTTCAGCTGTTCAGCAGAACGCTGCAACTCTGTTTTACTGTGAAGCTCCAGAAATGTTCTGTGGACGACGAGACTTCACCTGACTTTATATCATCAGGAGGAGATGATGGCTGAGCCTGACTTTATATCATCAGGAGGAGATGATGACTGAGCCTGACTTTATATCATCAGGAGGAGATGATGGCTGAGCCTGACTTTATATCATCAGGAGGAGATGATGGCTGAGCCTGACTTTATATCATCAGGAGGAGATGATGACTGAGCCTGACTTTATATCATCAGGAGGAGATGATGGCTGAGCCTGACTTTATATCATCAGGAGGAGATGATGGCTGAGCCTGACTTTATATCATCAGGAGGAGATGATGGCTGAGCCTGACTTTATATCATCAGGAGGAGATGATGACTGAGCCTGACTTTATATCATCAGGAGGAGATGATGGCTGAGCCTGACTTTATATCATCAGGAGGAGATGATGGCTGAGCCTGACTTTATATCATCAGGAGGAGATGATGACTGAGCCTGACTTTATATCATCAGGAGGAGATGATGGCTGAGCCTGACTTTATATCATCAGGAGGAGATGATGGCTGAGCCTGACTTTATATCATCAGGAGGAGATGATGGCTGAGCCTGACTTTATATCATCAGGAGGAGATGATGGCTGAGCCTGACTTTATATCATCAGGAGGAGATGATGACTGAGCCTGACTTTATATCATCAGGAGGAGATGATGGCTGAGCCTGACTTTATATCATCAGGAGGAGATGATGACTGAGCCTGACTCTGTATCATCAGGAGGAGATGATGACTGAGCCTGACTCTGTATCATCAGGAGGAGATGATGGCTGAGCCTGACTCTGTATCATCAGGAGGAGATGATGGCTGAGCCTGACTTTATATCATCAGGAGGAGATGATGGCTGAGCCTGACTTTATATCATCAGGAGGAGATGATGGCTGAGCCTGACTTTATATCATCAGGAGATGATGGCTGAGCCTGACTCTGTATCATCAGGAGGAGATGATGGCTGAGCCTGACTCTGTATGAATGCTGCTGTACAAATCACAGTTTTATCGTAATTTATCTCAAATGTTGACTTTTGTTTAGTAACTGTGACTTCATGTTTCTTTATATGAAGGCACATGTTAATCAGAGATGAGCTTCCACACGCTCACTTCATTTTCATTCTTATTTTGTACTTTTTCTGTCGTTAAAATGAAATAATTGAGTGTTCGGTCGGATGAAAGCGGGCCGGTGTTATTAAAGCCCGTCAGCTAGCGGCTCAGCGACAGTGTGCACGTAAAGCTGGTGACAGCGGCCGGAGAGGAGCTCAGGCTGACGGACCTCTGCTTCCACATACATGTGACAATAACACCGCCTCGTCCAGAGCTGACGTCACCCAGCCAGGACACGAGGGACGGACCACTGAGGGACGTCCAACACGACCCGTCCACTGAGGGATGTCCAACACGACCAGTCCAACACGACCCGTCCACTGAGGGACGTCCAACACGACCCGTCCACTGAGGGACGTCCAACACGACCCGTCCACTGAGGGACGTCCAACACGACCCGTCCAACACAACCCATCCACTGAGGGACGTCCAACACGACCTGTCCAACACGACCTGTCCACGGAGGGATGTCCAACACGACCCGTCCAACACGACCCGTCCACTGAGAGACACACTAAGCCCGACCACAGCTGGACTCACGCTGGACTTAACGAGCTTCATGGCTCTGATTGGTTGATAACTTGTAACACACAAAACTGAAATTTAAATTCAAGCCCAGAATAAAAAACAAAAATAAACCTTTACAACAAATTCTCATAAACAATACGTTTATCCACAAAATAAACTCCGCCTCCACACTGTCCAGATGTTATATTAATATACTTCCTCCCAGTTCATACCACTAGCTGCACGGCTAACTAAGCTAACTAGCACAAGGTAGCTTCAGTGAGTAGCGAGCGGTGGCTCAGGTGTTTGTCTGGTGCTCAGTTCTACATGTTGAAGCTTTAAAGGTCGTGTCAGGAGGAAAAGTAGATTTCTGACTGTCGTTCCTGAAACAGACGCTTTGAGACAGAGACAGCTCGACCTGCCATCTCATCATCATCACTGACATCACCATCACTAACATCACACACACACACACACACACACACACACACACACACACACACACACACCACCATCAGACACACATTCCTGTCTCCGACACTGAGATGAGTATTTGTGTGTGAGGCCGGCCTGCCGGGCGGCAGCGTGCTGCGACACCTCGTTAACATACCAGCTGCAGCCGCGGCTGTAAACCAACAGTTTGTGTTAGCTGATAACCTCCGTACACTTTAATGGCTGCACTGAGCCGGCAGACTAATATTATTGTTAGACATGATATTGTGATGTGACAGGCTGCTCATGTCAGCAACAACTCGTCTCTCTGCTGCTGCGTCCGTTAGAGGAATCACCTCGTTAGCAGCAGCTTCAAAACACTTCAACACACCACAGAGTCGCAGCCGTCACGACGAGCTGAGTCCAATCGTCACGACGAGCTGAGTCCGATCGTCACGACGAGCTGAGTCCGATCGTCACGACGAGCTGAGTCCGATCGTCACGACGAGCTGAGTCCGATCGTCACGACGAGCTGAGTCGCAGCCGTCACGACGAGCTGAGTCGCAGCCGTCATGTGCAGCTCGTTCAGTCTGCACTGTGTAGTTAGTAAATCACAGTTTTAACTCCACACAGTTCATCATCACTACTCATCAGAGTATGATCGGACTCTTCATATGAAGCAGGACACATTAAATTAAATATGTTTCAATATCTGTTTTTGGTCAGCGAGAAGAAGAAGAGGAGGAGGAAGAAGGAGAAGAAGAGGAGGAGGAGGAGGAAGAAGGAGAAGAATCTCTAATTACAGCTTCAGCTCATGAATTTTAATCAGAAGAACAAGATGTTAATTTTTCTAACTTCCACAAACTGAACACAGTGTGGGTGTGTGTGTGTGTGTGTGTGTGTGTGTGTGTGTGTGTGTGGTCTCGTCAGCTGACTGAAAGAAAGACGACCTGTTGAAAAAGGCGATTTAATTAAGTAGCTAACAAAATACAAATCTCAATAGCTGGAAATAATTGTGCAACCCTCATTAAGCTTCCATCTGGGCAATTACCCTCTTCTGAGGCCCGAGTTATAAATGACTGGCCGGTAATTGAAGCTAGCAGTCAGCGAGAGCCCGAGATGAACTGAATTACACCATGTCATTAAAATAAATACATCAAATAATTATGGGATGGAAAATAAATGGACTGAACGCGTGTAATTGTTCTCTTGAATTAGTTCTGCAGGACTCTGAGAGCCGTCAGTCAGCAGGCCAGCTCCTCCTGCACGTCTCCCTGCTGCCTGCAGGAGGCCACTGATTAGTACAGCACTTTATAGAAAGAGCCTGTTTCCCTGGTGGTTCAGGTCCAGACGACGGTGCTGAGGGTGGTTCAGGTCCAGACGACGGTGCTGAGGGTGGAGAGTAAACAGGGCTGCTCGTCCTCTGCACCATTTGTAAGATTAAGCAGCACACAAGTGAAGAAAAGCTCATTTCTGGGTCCAGATATAGAGCCGGGCCTCGCCGGGAGCTTTGTGTGAGCGCCTCTTTGTCCTCTGACAGATTACTTCCTTGATTTGGTAAAAAAGGGGAATCCTTCCCTTCTTTACCTTGAACCCTGCAGAGGAGCGTGTGCTTGAAACATTTCCAGCTGAATTGATAGTGACCTGATTTATGGGCCTTATTGCGCCGTATAATTAATTTTATGCATATGACTTCCTTTACAATTACCATGCCGGCCGATTGGAGAAGTTCACTGCTTATATGAAGCCATCAATAATTGCAGATTCATCACCGGGCGGGCTGAACATCTGCGTGAGGACAGAAAGAGATTGTCTCCCAGAAGGAAGATATTGTGTAAAAGGGCAAACGCTGCAGGTTGACGACACGCTTTAAAGAACTGGATGTGAAGGACGTCCTCAGAGTCTCTGTGTTGTCCCTCATCCAGAACAATCACACTTCATCTTCTGTCCACAGCTGCTGCGTGTCCTCTGAAGCTTCAGGCTGGTGGTCAAAGTGTTGCTAAAGAGAAACTTCTCCATCAGTCAGAGACGAGCAGAGGAGCAGATGAACTGACTGATCTGCAGTCAGCGAACAGACTGCAGCTCTGGACTGAACCAGCTCCTCTGCAGACGTCTCATCCAACGACATCACTTTAACATCTTTGTACAAAAGACGTCTGCTGAACGTTTTCTAACGTCTTCTTTGAAACGTCCAGGTGACGTCAAGTTTCTCTGAGGTCAGTTAAGATGCCGACCTGCTGCCACACAGTGAAGGTCTCGCTGTCTCGTGATCAGCTGGTCGCGGTCTTCTGTACGATGATGGTGTGTCCTCGGCTGCACGTTTCAGCAGCGTCCCAGAAGAAGAGAAAACACACGGAGTCGAGTTTTGACTGATCACAGAGCAGCACGGTGCAGGAATATTCACAATGAACACATACAACACACAATGTTAACACAACACACGTTAACTATGAAGCCACTCAGCTACAGCAGAGACACAAGAATGGAGGAGAAATGAAGTAAAGACGATCTGAACAACATCAGACGGACACAACATGAAACGTGAAGTCACCTGAAGGACGCCACAGTCTGAGCTTGTTCTGGCTTTCTAAGTCTGAAACACGGGGACGTCTCCGGTCTCGTCTCCCAGGTGTTTAACCCAAACCCTGATGTTTTCTGACCCTGACCAGGTGGGTTTGGGTCTCAGCCTGACCAGAGCAGAAACACAGCTGGAACTGGAACGTAAAGAAACGTTGAGTGTGAAGTCTTCTGTGGTTTTGCAGAAACGTTGGCAGCTAACATCTACTCGTCTCCAGAGAGTCAGAGGCTTAAAGACATCAGTGCACACAGCTGACAGACAGCAGCTCCCCGTCCTCCGTCATCAGGTCCGGTCTGTGAGACACGACACCAAGTAAGCTGCTAATAAACAAACGTTTAATAATTCACACATGAGTATTTCTTTGTTTTTCATGTGTAAATGTAAAATAAAGACATGTTGGTGGACACACTTGATGTGAATACAACCAGACTCCATGAATGAGACGATCTGATTGGTCCAAAGCTTGCTGACACCTGACATCATCATGTTTAGGACACATAATTGAAACACTTTACGCTGCGTGTGCCCTCGACAACACATCACCTCCTGCTTCTACGAAACAATGACGGTGTGTGTGTGTGTGTGTGCGTGTGTGTGTGTGTGTGTGTGTGCGCGCGTGTGTGTGCGTGTGTTTGTGTGTGTGTGTGTGAGCGCTGCAGTCTTTATTAAAGCCAGATGAAGCAGCCTGTTGGATGACGGAGCTCACTGGACCCAACTGATCTGGATGACATGAATAATTTAGCTGACATAAAGGAGGTAATATAAATGCACACATATATTCTAATCTCTCTGCTGGTGTGTTTCCCCTCGGAGCTGAATGAATCCAGAAATGTATGTTAGCCTCAGAATTATTCACACACAGATGCATGATAATGATTCCCAGATTAATCCCTGACAGAGCGGCTGCTGCTGCCGCTGCCGCTGCCGCTGCTGCAGCCGCAGGACTTCTCTGTTTCCTGCTGACCTTTACCTCGACAGCGCTCTCATTTCACAGCTAATACCCTGATGGACGCTGACACCTGAGCGCTGGTTTGTTCCTCCGGCCTGTCAGCCAGCAATCCCAGCGTCCCTGTAAGACAGCACACTGGGAACAGATGCCCTGTTCGTCCTCCTCTCGACCACCAGAGTCCTGCAGGAAAACACCAAAGTTTACACTGCAGACTGGAAGAAATCAAGACTGAACCTGAGCAGGAGACGACTTTTATACTCGTAAAGTTATCAACTTAATCACCAGAATAAATGTTTGCTGAGTACGTTTCTGCAAAACCTCAGAAAACTTCAAGCTGAACGTTTCTTTATGTTCCAACGTCACGCTTGTTCACAGCTCTGTTTCTGCTCGGTTAGGGTTAGGGTTAAACCTGGTTAGTGTCAGAAAACATCAGGGTTTGGAGTAAAATACTGGTTTTAGTTGCTGAAAATCACGTCTGGAGACGACTCCACTTCCTGTGAAAAAATATCCAGTTTCAGTCAAAGAAAACACGACTGGAATCGGCCTCGTGTCTCCGTAAAAAGAGTTTGTGGTTTCACGCTTAGAAATACCAAAACTGAGACTGCGACTTGCAGCCTCTCTCACCTGTAACTCCTGACGTGACCCTGACACGTACTAACTGGGACACTTGTGTCGCCTGCAGCAACATTCACTGCTAATATTTATCCAGGTGATCGAGCCGGATAAAATATCAATATATAAATGTCTTAAAGGGTGAAATATTGTGTCCATGCAGCCTGATGATGTTATTGACAAGACATGAAAATAAGTGGATTCAGTCTAGAAATAAATCAGCTGTGATGAATGTTTGAATGTTTTAAATGAGCTGAGATCTGAGAGGGAAACAAGGTAAGTCATCAGTATGAGACTTTAAAGCTGGAAAGGCACAGGACTTGTTCTTGTTAGCATCAGAGCCTTAATCTCATCACGTGATGATCAGAATGAATTCAGCCATGTGGCACAAACAGCTGATGATGTCACCACAAGAAAGAAAAAGTCTGAAATATTTTAAAGATTTTTCCAGCAGAAAACAAAAGTATGAGGTGTTCAGAGTTTGAGCTCAGAGCTTCGGGTCATAATCAAACACCAGCAGTCACAGTAACTGAGTAACTGAGTACTCTAAATAAGTACTTGTACTTCAACTTTTTAAAATGTTGTTCTTTGCTCCTGTGAAACACTTTTGTGTCCAAATACGTCGTGTTGGAGCAGAAACATGTGGGAGGAACCGGGCCAACAGGGGCCAACAGGGGCCAACAGGGGCCCGGGGCCTCTGAGCAGGTTAATCCAGTCATGTTTGGTCATAGCGGGTTGGAGGTCAAGGCGTTTTGTCCTGATGGAGGTGCAGGACCAAGGGTCAGAGAGTCAGTGACACCGTCTGGATCTTCCTCCAGGGACCTCGAATCTGGGCTCTGATTTAACGGCAGTCTGTCGGGTCGCTGTGGAGAGGAGGAGCACAAAGTTCTGGTGTAAACTCTCGCGGTGAGAAACATTTCCACGACAGCGGCGCTGTGGAGTCCGGGGAGCTGGTGCTCTGCCAGACTGCAGCAGCTACAATAGTGTCGTCTGTGTGAGTCTCACTAACAGATGGCTCGAGGAAAACAGCTCATTTGGACACCAACAAAGAGCCACCGATGATTTAATGATCATTTCTCATTCAGCCATTATTTATACGGGCATATAATCAACTGACACACAATATTTCATTGTGGGAGCTCTCGTGTCAACAGAGGGCCGCGGCACCGACGCTTCCTGCCGCTGGAGCGTCGCCGCTCGGCGGGAATTATTCTGCTGATTATAAGCTGCTTCTCTGACACACCTCTTCCAATTAAAAGGCTGTAATGAATGCGTCCCCTGACAGGTGTTTGTGTTGTGATTTACATGGCAGACTAATTTGGTTGAGAGGCTGATATGAAGCGGGTCAGCCCCCCGCGGTGCCGAGTCCTGCTCCGACCATGTTCCTGAGGAAACACACAACAGCTGCAGCGACCGACTGCAGGTACAGTGTGTGTGTGTGTGTGTGTGTGTGTGTGTGAGCGACCTGAGGTGCAGGTTAATTAATGAAGTGATCGGGCTGAGGGAGGAGGACACAAGGCTTCCTGTGGCCCCGAGCAGCAGGTCACAACACTGACAGATGCCCTATTACAATGTTAATGATCGCGGGGCCGCACGCGTAATCATATTCAAAGCTTTTCTAACAGATAACAATCAGAAGCTCACACGCCGCTGACGGCTTCGCTGTGGAGGAGCTGCTTCAGAGCTGCTTCAGAGCTGCTTCAGAGCATATGTGGCACGAGTCTCCCCCCGACACCACCACGCTGCTGTTTAACTGGATGGTTGAGTCACCGAGGCCCCTCAGGGCCCCTGAGGCCCCGAGGACGGATCAATGTGATCAAGACCTGATAGGACCGGCTCTGCACGCGCCACACACACTCACCAGGGATCCACCGCTGCTCCAATCATGGCCGACACACACACACACACACACACACACACACACGCACACACACACACACACACACACACACACACACACACACACAATCATTTTGTTGAGTGTGTGTGTGTAAGTAATTTAATTACATGAACATTTTCAATGTTATTATATCATGAACATCAGTTCAGTGTAAAGTACGGAAGCCCTGAGGGACAAGTGAGACTGTGTTTGCTGTTCCTTCATGTTTCCATCTGTGAAGACGATGTGAGTGTGAGACTGTGAATTCATCACATGCAAAAAAATAGTTTTCTTATAAAAAAAGAAGAAATATTCTGAAATTTGTTTTTCACATTTTCACAAGTGAGAAATGTTTTTTTTCCAGCTGAATTATTTATTATATTCATGTTCTCACAGATGAAAGATCGTCCTCTTCAGGCTTCTGTCATGGTGACTTCATGTGAATGAATCACAGCATGAAATGATTTTTGTTTCGTATCACAGTTGAATAATAAACAGGATGTTTACTTCATGTGATGACTGAGATGTAGCTGACCTGTGAGTTCATCCTTCCTCTTTTCTAAGAATCATAACTAATCTTTTTAATATTAATTCTGTTGTGTGTTCATAATAAAACACTGACTATTAAATAAATATAAAAACACTTTATCACCCTCTTATAAGCATTCACACATTATATACTGTTATATCTGAGACTCTTATTGTGAAAGGTAATAACAGAAATGTTACATATTGAATCTGTAAGACTTTTAAAACTGTGAAACTATTAAAGCTGGAGCAGACGGTCCAGATGGTACCAGCTCACAGCAAGTCACAGTCTGGACTTTGTTCTGTTCAACGGCACCACGAGAGGGGACGCTGTCGCTGCTGGGAGGGCGAGGAGGCCCAGGAGGGCGAGGAGGCCCAGGAGGCCCAGGAGGGGCGAGCGAGGTGAAATGTATTTTTCAACCTCTGTCAGCGAGGTGCATTAATCTAAGAACATCCTGCAGGCTGTGGACGAGGATCCTCCTCAGCGGACGCTCCCCTGCTCTCTCATCCCAAACATTAAATATCACCTGCCGTGATTAATCCCAACTTAATTAAATCCATCAGCGAGACAATGGCCGACCAATGAGCTGTGTAATCATTCACATAGTAAATTAAAGGAAGTAAAGGCTCCTCTGTGTTCTCCTCTGACAGAGATGGAGAGGATGGAGCAGGAGGTCCCAGAGACCCAGCCACAACACACACACACACACACACACACACACACACACACACACACACACACACACACACACACACACACACACACACACACTCTGATAAAAACATCAGATTTCTCTGTGCAGACTGAAGATGACAACTCGTTGGTCGTCTCGTTGAGGATTCAGGAGGAAAAACTCTTTTTATTTTTTAGATTGTTAACAAAGATACAATCGTAACTTTGTTTGTTGAGCAGAACACAAACATGAGAACAGACAGAGGAGGAGAAACTCCTCATGAGAGTTTCAGATGTGTCATATCAACACTTGAGTCTCATCTCAGGATGTTTTTGATGAGACGTCGGGAAGTTTTCTCGTCATGTTTGTGACAAGAAAAGAATATTTTGATGAGCTGTCAGGACGATCATCAGCCTGTCATCACATCGAATTAAAATGACTGTGTATCAACAAATCTGCCAGCCTGTGGAGACAGAGGCAGGTGAGTTCAACTGTTACCTAAACAAACTACGTGTACAAGCAGCCACACACACACACACACACACACACACACACACACACACACACACACTGATCTTCAGAAGGTCACACGAGCGTCGGCCTGCAGCAGGAAAACAGATGTTTGTTGGAGAGGATGATCCTGCAGGCTTCAGGTGCCACGCACACACACACACACACACATGCGCACACACATGCACAAACACACACACACACACACACACACACACACACACACGCACACACACACACGCACACACACACACACACACATAATGGGCAAACAGCAGCTGGGATGTTAATGCCAGCAAACAGGATTATCCTCAGAAAGGATTTCTCTCTAAGCGTTTCCTCTTAATTAGATTTCTCAGTGTCGCCTTTTAGCAGCGAGCGCTGCCACTGAGGAGCTGTTAGCTCCTTATAACTGAGTTAATGCATCATTACTGATACAATTACATCAGCTGAGTGGGGGGCGGGCTCACATGTGATCTATGAGACAGGATGTGAGTCTGATCCAACAGGTGAGCTGCGAGGAGAACAGGTAAGCTGCGAGGAGAACAGGTGAGCTCTGAGGAGAACAGGTGAGCTCTGAGGAGAACAGGTGAGCTGTGAGGAGAACAGGTGAGCTGTGAGGAGAACAGGTGAGCTCTGAGGAGAACAGGTGAGCTCTGAGGAGAACAGGTGAGCTCTGAGGAGAACAGGTGAGCTGCGAGGAGAACAGGTGAGCTGTGAGGAGAACAGGTGAGCTCTGAGGAGAACAGGTGAGCTGTGAGGAGAACAGGTGAGCTCTGAGGAGAACAGGTGAGCTGTGAGGAGAACAGGTGAGCTCTGAGGAGAACAGGTGAGCTCTGAGGAGAACAGGTGAGCTCTGAGGAGAACAGGTGAGCTGCGAGGAGAACAGGTGAGCTGTGAGGAGAACAGGTGAGCTCTGAGGAGAACAGGTGAGCTGTGAGGAGAACATTCACATTCACAAATGTTACAAACGTGCGTTTCTTCGGTCCAATTTTCAGTTTCAGGTCGTGTTGATACACAGAATACTGAGTTTGGGTCAGGAAAGGATGGTGTTGTGTTTTCAGACAGCTGGTTCTGTCGTTCGTTAAAACATCCAGTGGTTTCACACTTACAAATGTTGAAACAGTCTTGAACAGTGGTCTCTGGCTTGGCGGTGATCTCAGTTAGTTGTAAGTCCACCGCATCAGCTCCACCTCCTGACATCAGCTCCACCTCCTGACATTAGCTCCACCTCCTGACATTAGCTCCACCTCCTGACATCAGCTCCACCTCCTGACATTAGCTCCACCTCCTGACATTAGCTCCACCTCCTGACATCAGCTCCACCTCCTGACATCAGCTCATGTACATATAATGTTAATGTGACGACATATAGAAATGTCAGTATGGTTGGTTTGAAACGTTCAAATTAAACATGTTTCTCTGGTGGCAGGTCAGGTTGATTTTAGTGAAACACCAGATTTATCTTCAGTTTCTTGACTGAACTGACCAAAACAAACCATTTTAGTTCTGTGGTGTCCTGCAGGGGCTCGCTGTTTTATCTGCAGGATAATGTGAGAATCAGAACATTTACATTCTGATTATTAGTGGATGGGATGTGGCTGAAATAATACATCTTTAATAAGGAACATAATAATTATGTCACCTGAAGTGATCCTCCAGTAGAGGAAACATAAATGTGTCCCCGGTGAATATTTATGTACGAGGCACAGCAGCTTTAACTCCTTGATTATTTAAATCTCATCAGGATCCCTCAGAAACTAATGTTGATTAGTGCTCTGTGTTCTGACACACTTCAGAGTCATACGGTGAAGCTGTCTGGAGTAAAGCTGCTGTCATCCTGATGAATCCTGAGCTTCATCAGAGCTGAATAAAATACATTATTTCAGAAGTTAAAACTTTAATTCTGTTTCCTCTGGAGAGTTTCAAAGTACATCGTTAAAATGACCGAGCTTTGTGTCCATCCTGCCGTCCTGTAAACTGTAAACAGCTGTTTCTACGCGCCTCCTCCGTTGAGTCGGGTGGTTATTGTGAATGCTTCGATTAATAAATGTAATTAACTAGCTTTGTTTGCGATGACGGTTTAGTAATGAACATGATAACGTTGCCTCTCTATCCTCAGCCTCACCCGCCTCCGGTGTCCTCAGCTTCCCTTCCACTCGTGCTCCTGTTAAACGTTCACATTAATCCTAATCCAGGCAGCAGGTTCCCGTTAAATGAATGAATATAAATGTGTCATCCAGCAGACGGAGGTGCGTCTGGCTCCTGTATGTTGTGAACATTTGAATGTCAGCTACTGTAGTGCACACATTAACCCCTGATGCTCCTATTTACTGCACGTCCACAATCTGGATTCCTGGTCAATTCATCATTAGTCCTCCTCTAAAACACACACACACACACACACACACACACACACACACACACACACACACACACACACACACACGTCGTGAACATACAGCGAGCACACGCCCTCTCACACCTCCACCCTCCATCCTCGCCGTGTATCCCTGAACCATTCATCACCAGGCGGCCGCTGACAGTGACGGATGGGTCAGCCCGCCACTGGCACTCTCCCAGCCGGAGACTCATACGGCCACAGCAGCAGACTGACAGCTGGAGCAACATGTCAAGTGGTGGAGAGACTGCGGCCATTAATAACCTCCGTCACATGATCACCTCAGCGTGGGGCCTGCACGGGCTCAGGAGGGGGGGGGGAGTCACGGCGAGCGGGGGCGACAGTCATGGACGCCTGATCTTTAATCAAGTGTGCGGGGATGATGGGTAATGAATATATCGCTCACAAATTGGAAGGTGTGTGGCGGGCGGGCGGGCAGGGGAGCGAGGAGCAAGGGGAGGTCTGATGACCCATCTGTGGCTCGGGGTGACCCTGGGGAGCGGTCCTCTTAAAGACGCTCTCGCCACATCTGAGCACATGTAATGTGTCGTTCATTCAGTGAGAGAGATCGTAATCATGTGACGAGGTCTGCGTCACGAGGCTCGACAGGCCTGTGAATGTTTGTTCTGCCTCCTTCAGGAGCTTTTATCAGAACACAAGACTTAGTGATGACAAATCTCCTGTTCAGAGACAAACCAACGATGTGTCAGTCCGTCTCCTCAAACTGTCTGACTCCGTCTTTCAATGATTCTTCAGTAAAGACTCGTCAGTCAGCTGATCCTCAACACATTTACACTGATCGGCAGCTGAGAGCAGAAGAGAGAAGCAGAAGTACTGATCCAGCTTCTTTACTCCAGTAAAAGTAATCGAGTACAGGCTCTGACATGTACTCAGAGTATCAGAGAAAAAAGTCTCTCTCTGAAGGACATTTGTGGTCAAAGCTGACTGAAGCTCACGTCATATTAATATAATTCAAAGACTATTAAAGTTAAAGGTAGAGTCAGTAGGATTTGTCCCAGCTGTTCCTGAACGCACCACAAAGATAGTTGATTGTTGAGTCTCATTCCCAGGACGTCAAACAGCCACATGTTGGGTTGGTAAAGCGTCCCGAGCAGCAACAAAGAGAGAAAACAAGAAACTCTCTGCAGATACGAGACACTAACACGCCTTTTCTCCCCATTCAGCCTCCCTCTCTGTCTGTTCACGTCTCTTACGTCTTTGTTTCGTCTCGCTGCGTCTGCCGTGCGTGATGTGCTCTGATAGGTCGACATCGGTCTTGACGCCAAATGATCCTGTGATCCTGTGATCATGTGACCATGTGATGAGAAAAGACTGTTTGTTTGAAAACAACAATGGCGGCTCCAGCAGACGTTAGCGTAGCTGCTTTAGCATCAGTTATATCATTTCCACCATGGAAATAAAGAAAGAAGTATTTTTGTGCCTTGTAATGAAATCTGCTATATCAGACTCATACTTCATTCTAACATCGGGTTTGATGATTAACTGATAAATATGACTAATGTAACTATAGCTATGTGTTTAAACTGCCAATAAAAGCTGCTAACGTTAGCTTAATCCAGTGATCCCTGACTGTATTTTGCGTAGCACCAGTGGTGCACGAGAACCTTTTCAGAAACTACACTCCAAACTGGCTCAAAGACCATAAACTGCACTCGTAATGTAATCCCATGTTATTGTGGACAACAGTTACATGAACACATCACAGTGAAGCTCGTCTGGCAGCCGGACACGACGTGAACACGTGAATTAAAAAGCAGCACGAGTTGAATATGTGAAATAAATAAACTCTACCTGCGTCTCGTTCTGAGCCCAGTCAGCTGGGAAGTCTCAGCCTCCCTCAGCACCAGCTCTGCAGGCTCGTAGGACAGAACCAGAACTGGAACAAATGAATAAATGAGCTTGTTGCACGAGGTCAATATCAGAGAAGCAGCCCATTAAGGTAATCAGTAAAATGTTTAAATCAGCTGTGAGTGTGAGGAGAGGCCTGATATGATCTCCTCTCTGTGATGCAAAAGAAGTATTATTGTTTAATTGACTTTCACCTCTCCTTGTGCTCTGAGCCATGTATGCAAAGCAGGAGGCCACTGTGCAACTGTCCACGGAGCCCGACACGTTTATTTCCATCCCAGATGATCCTTTAATCCAATTCTACTCAGCAATCAAAGATCCATGAATCAGGCCCATTATGAGCGGACCTATGGCCGCGCTGGGCGTTTTGCATGTCATTATTGGGGGCTGCGCCGTAACAAAGCTGCTTTTAATGAGATTCCACAAAGCTCCAAATCAGGCCGGCCCACCAGGCATCCTGGATAATTCACTTAAAAATAATTCATTCCCAAAGACAATCGCTAACTGAGGAGCAAGGAGAAGGTTTGTCCTCCCGCCGCCGCGCTTCATTTTCAACCTTCAGCGGCAGGAGGAGGCCCTTACCCCAATGAAGAAATATCATTACCCGAGGAGGGACGTCGGAGGGAGGAGGGGGTGATTAACTCAAATGTCCTCAGTGTCCCCAGACTCTCAGATGCAGATTTGGCAGACAGCAGCGAGGCTCAGCAGTATAAGTCATCTCATGTAAAGCTAATAAAATCAGATAATGCACGGCTAATGCTAGCAGCGCTCACTCCTGTATGAATAGCAAAATAAATATGATATTCAATTACTACTTTATACAGAGAGAGAATTCAATTTCCATCCGTCTCTCCTCCTCGGAGGGTCAGCAGCACTTTTTCTGAGGGAAACAGAGAAATGAGAGAATATAAAAGTCCATCAGTCAGAGCGAGGGAGCTTTAAACGGCCACTCTGTCAGCCAAAGTACATCTGAGGAGGTGTTCAGACACAGATCGAGATGGCTTCAATTACCCGCCAGCGTTTCTCTGTCACATCCAGTCGATATATCTCTCCTCCAGGTGAGCGCCACCAGAGAGATGGAGCTCCCTCTTTCTCAGGCCATCAGTTATGATTGTGAAATTATAAATTGGATCTCAGTTCGTACGATCGAGTGCAGAGATCCATCAAACTGTCTCGCATCAAGCTTTGTTTTGTTTTGATTTATAATTTTATTTAAATTCAAAAACCAACATCACAAATCACAGTTAGATGAAGTTCCACCAGCAGAGTGATGAGTCTGTCTGCAGGTCCGTGATGTTTCTGATTGTCCGTCTGTTGAAGTGAACACACCATCACATGTTCTCTACCTTTGTTTCATACATTTATTACTTGGGTTGCCAGGTTGTGTAAAATCCCTCTGACTTGTTGTTTATCTTGTCTATTATCAATACTTTGGACCTTAGATTAAATTTATGAGGGATATTTTTCACTATTTCATTTTACTTCTCTCAGCCGCCTCAGTGGAGCTGCAGGAGTCTGATTACGAGACACAACCGAACCAGAGACGTGAAACCATCTCACCGCTGTCCACTGTCTCCAGCTGTGTTTGTGGAGACAGAACCAGGTTCTTTAATCCAGAACATGATCCAAGTGGTTTCTGTGTCTGAACCGGTCTGAGCCGGCTTTCCAACATGTGTTACGTCAGGTAATTTGGCTTCCTTGTGTGTGGAGACAGAACCAAGAGTTTTCATTTCCAAACCCGGTTTCTGCGTGTGAACCTGACCACAGCCGAGTGCCGAGACACCGCTGTTTGGTTTAATACCGCTGGATATTTCAACAAGCCATCGAGACATGTTTCAGCTGAGTTTGTGGAGTCAGAACCGAACATGATGCTGAGACGCTGGTCACGGAAACACTCAAAGAAAAACTTAAAGTTGAAACATACAGAAACATCCAGTTTGAACTTAACTAACATTTATTGTGGAGGTTGCTTCAGTCTTCGTCCTGCTGGATGTCCACATCCACTACAGACATGTCCTGTCGTCTCAGCCGGGTCAGAGCTCAGTGATCATCCTGTCTAAACCGGGTCTCAGTGTGTAACAGATAAATCTGCAGGTTACTTTCTGATCGAACACTTAAAGTTTGTCAGTGTTTGCGTGGAGCTGCTGAGTCCAGAACACAGAACACAGAACACAGAACACAGAACACAGAACACAGAACCAGTGTTTGTGCTGCAGCCTGACGGTGGAGTGACAGCTGGACTCTGGGAGGTCTGACTGGACAGAAATAAAGGGGAGGATGAGATGTGTCGGGCAGTAAAAGGCTGAGTGTGGGCCGGGTGTCTGGGGGGAGAGGTCGGGTGTCGCTGGGTGTGTGTGTGTGTGTGTGTGTGTGTGTGTGTGTGTGTGTGTGTGTGAGGGGGTGGAGACTGTGTAAAGCCAATGAATAAATCAGTGGTTAGTAACAGTATTTAAATAACAGCAGGAGGAGGAGGAGGTCTGCAGCTGCATTACTGAGCACACAATAGGCCGTCAACAGATGGGAGAGTTTAGTTAAAGGAAGTCGGCCTTTAGTTAAGCAGCTCCGCCCACAGAGCCGCTCTGACAGGTGGTGTGATCTCTGACCGACACGCCGCTCAGACTTCTGCCTTTCTTCCTCTCAGTGTAACACTTTGTCCGTCCATTTCACAGGGGTGTGTCTGAGCCCGCCGCCGTCCCACGCCGACGCCTTCATGTCCGCCGTCTCCTCGTAATCCGCCTTCATCTGAAGGGAAGTCACATCTGCTGCTGACATGAGCTCCTTCAACACACGACACCCACTGCAGCTACAGATGAAGCGCTTTGTTTCCTCTGGACGGAGCCAGGCTAACAGTTTCCCTCGGTTTCCAGTCTTTATGCTAAGCTACGCTAACTGGCTTCTGGCTGGAGCTTCACATGAAGTTTCAATGAAATATAACATGAGAGATGAAACATTGTCCGTCTTCTGCAGGCTACAGGCGACGTTAGCTGCCACTAGCATAACACAGCCCAACTTGTCTGCAGTCCAGTTGCATTGTGGGTAAATGTAGGCACATGTCGTGATGTTGTGATCGCCAGTCACGCTTGTGTTTTGTACAATCACTGCAACATTTCTGCAATTTTGAATTGTATTTATTTTGGGGTCTTAATTGGACAGGACGGCTCAGAGACATGACGGGAGACGGGAGGATATGGAGGAGGGACGAGGAGACGCAGGTCGGACTCAAACCCTACTGAGCTACCAGGGCACCAACGTTACACATCTGACCGATCATCATAATGTTAAAGGATGAATGATTGATGATCACCTCTGAAACATCTGGACAGGACAAAAGACAATCTGTGATTTTGCTGCGTCGCTCTTGAGTCCTAATGTTGGAGCCTGATGATAAACCAGCGTACTTGTCCTTTAATCTGGTCCTGGAGCAGCTCTGGTCTATGTGGTCCTACATGTCTGATTGACCCGGGTCACCTCCTGATGAGGTCTCTACTACAGCTCTTCCTCCTGTGTGATCTGCTCCCCGCCGCCGGCCTCTTTGTGGCTGATTTCACGGCGCCTTCACCTCCGTGTGCTCCCTGACGCCCTGCAGCCTTCAGTCTTGACGCTGACAGCAGGAGCCTGACAGCCTGTCGTGTTCAGCACTGCACTATACTAGACAGATACCGCCACTTAACGCCGCCGCCTGAGGGAAATATGGCCTCTTTTATGACGGAGGATTTAAGTGATGAGTTAGCGTCATCGCCTGTGAAGCTGTCAGCCGGAGCGGCGGCCCGGCCGAGGTCAGACCCAAAACCACGGTGGGAATAACCCGTCAGAGAGGAGGACAATCAGCCCACCCACAGTCCTTTCTAGGCTTTAATTCGAGGCAGATTTTTGTTATGCGCCCCCCCGCCCCCGCCCCCCCCTCGCCCAGCAGTTTTACAAGCCCCCCTGAAGCCTGTTAATAAAGGCTGAAGGCAGCAGAATGGGCCTGGTGCTGCTGTTTGACTGCACATGGCACGCTGTAATAAAGTGGGCCATTCATCCTGCGCTCCCTTTCACGGGCTCACTGAGGGGGGGGTGTTTCAGCTACGCTGCCCGTGTATGGAGGGCCGGGCTCATCCAGCTGCATTAGCTTTAACTGATCTTCTTCAGATTCGTGCATGTGGAGCTGCTTCTGTCCCGTTTCCTGCAGCTTCCTTTGTGGCAGCCCGGTGATGCTGTGGGATTATGAGGAGGACGAGTGGTTCTGCTCGAGTGGAGAGTCGGAGCACTTCAAGACTCTTCAGGCCGACAGGGACGATCAGCCTGAGACGCGGTCGGCCTGAGACGCGGTCGGCCTGAGACAGCAGCTACACGTTCATCATCTCTTTTATTAGACTGATGTTCAGTGACATCAGGTGAACTTCCTCTGCGTCTCCTCTCAGTGACAGTACGATGGGAACAGTCATGTTTCCAACATGAGTCATTAGTATTTTTGTATTTTGCCTCGTGCTCCTGATTCCTGCTTTTATTTTTTAGGTGTTATTTTATGAATAGAGTCCAAACAAAAGAAACAAAGCTTGTGTCCTGATCCTCGTCACGGTATAAAATCAGTTTTTGGGAAGATTTAATCACCAGAACTATTTGTGGTCGTCTGAAATAAAAAAAAATTGAGCAACAAATCCAAACTGATCCCTTCACAATAAATGTTGACGATGTAAGTTTCTACAAACCACAGACATGTTGAAACTTCACTATTTTATCGTCAACTTCAACTCTGCTCTGGTTCTAGCACCTGGTTCTAACACCTGGTTCTAACACCTGGTTCTAACACCTGGTTCTAACACCTGGTTCTAACACCTGGTTCTGTCTCCACAAACACAGCTGGAAAATGTCCAAACGTCTTGTTAAAAGTATCCAGTGGTTTGAGGCTTTGAGGCACCTGAATGAGTCTGAAAGTATCAAAGAATTA
>NC_133226.1:28762949-28785449 GCF_040436345.1 Pagrus major | reverse complement strand
CCTGATGATATAAAGTCAGGCTCAGCCATCATCTCCTCCTGATGATATAAAGTCAGGCTCAGCCATCATCTCCTCCTGATGATATAAAGTCAGGCTCAGCCATCATCTCCTCCTGATGATGTAAAGTCAGGCTCAGTCATCATCTCCTCCTGATGATATAAAGTCAGGCTCAGCCATCATCTCCTCCTGATGATATAAAGTCAGGCTCAGCCATCATCTCCTCCTGATGATATAAAGTCAGGCTCAGCCATCATCTCCTCCTGATGATATAAAGTCAGGCTCAGTCATCATCTCCTCCTGATGATATAAAGTCAGGCTCAGCCATCATCTCCTCCTGATGATATAAAGTCAGGCTCAGCCATCATCTCCTCCTGATGATATAAAGTCAGGCTCAGTCATCATCTCCTCCTGATGATATAAAGTCAGGCTCAGCCATCATCTCCTCCTGATGATATAAAGTCAGGCTCAGCCATCATCTCCTCCTGATGATATAAAGTCAGGCTCAGCCATCATCTCCTCCTGATGATATAAAGTCAGGCTCAGCCATCATCTCCTCCTGATGATATAAAGTCAGGCTCAGCCATCATCTCCTCCTGATGATATAAAGTCAGGCTCAGCCATCATCTCCTCCTGATGATATAAAGTCAGGCTCAGCCATCATCTCCTCCTGATGATATAAAGTCAGGCTCAGCCATCATCTCCTCCTGATGATATAAAGTCAGGCTCAGCCATCATCTCCTCCTGATGATATAAAGTCAGGCTCAGCCATCATCTCCTCCTGATGATATAAAGTCAGGCTCAGCCATCATCTCCTCCTGATGATATAAAGTCAGGCTCAGCCATCATCTCCTCCTGATGATATAAAGTCAGGCTCAGCCATCATCTCCTCCTGATGATATAAAGTCAGGTGAAGTCTCGTAGTCCACAGAACATTTCTGGAGCTTCACAGTAAAACAGAGTTGCAGCGTTCTGCTGAACAGCTGAAGCAGCTGGAGATGATTTGAACATCAGATGTCTCCATGCAGCTCGTCTGCTGTGATCACAGAGATCAACCTGATCTGAGGAGACCATGTTAAACCCTTTATTACTGGAGCTGCTGAGCAAACAGTGTTAGCGTGCGGCCCGTCAGGTGCACGTTAACATTTTCTTATTGCAGTTGTCACTTCCTGTCAGACGTTCAGTCCGCTGTGTGCTGAGCCCTCATGGTTGATTCAGTCTCTTTCAGTCAGTCAACAGAACTTTATTAACAACGTAAAATATAAATATTATTTTTTGTGAAACTACTTGTGTTTTATACGTCTCATAATAATTCTCACATCGTCTCAGTGAACAGTTTGTTAGTGAAGTGATCTGCGGTGGTGATCCTGTTGTAACCAGCTGATGGAGGAGGAGGAGGAGGAGGAGGAGGAGGAGGAGGAGGAGGAGGAGGTGTTAACAGGAAGCAGGTCGAGGCAGAGTGGCGACTGGCTGCCCCATAATTAATCAGCTTCCACTGTAATTAAGGTGTCCATCAAAAAGGCCGGCAGCAGAGAGCGGCCCGAAGCCACGGGGGCCGCAGGAAATCAACCTGCAGGAATAATGAGTTCACCTTTAACTGGCTCAGCAACACGTAAACAACATGTTACAGGCTGAATGCACAATCCAGCTGATGGATGATGAGAAACACTGTTTCTTTACCTCAGAGGTTCAAACAGCCGAAAGAAATCTGATCTATTCTGTTTTAAAATGAGACAAACACATACACTCAGTTTAGTAAGGATTAGTTAGCAGCGTCACGCTAACGTCTGTGCTTCACTGAAACATCTCAACATCTATGAGATGATTTAATGTCCAACACTTTGGTTTATGACCAGAGCTGATGACTCAGCATCAGGGCAGGTCGAACATGTACACAAAGACTCAGTTTAACCTGCATTAATGAACTCATCTAATTAAACAAGATGAAAAAATCAGTTGTCTGATGCTGTGCAGCGCTGCAGCTCCACTTCAGCTCCTGTCTCTTTAAGGCCCCGGTCTGCTCTGATTGGTCGGCTCACGCGCGCCTGAGCCAGCACCGCGAGGCGTTCAGGAGCAGAGTTCTCTGTGGGAGAAAGGAGCATCAGTGAAGTTGCGTCAGCTGATGAGTTTCTGTAAACAAACACTGTGATTGGTCGAGAACAGAGTGATTGATTAGTTTCATCTCTAATTAACTGAAATAACGACCTGTATTTCATTAATAAGCCATAAACCTTTATTTTTTATTCAAGTATTTTTCCTGCTTAATAAAAACTTTCAGTACTTTTACATTATTTATATTGTGATGACTGAATTTTAAAATGTTGACGTCTGTTTCACTCTCGTTATCTTTAATATAATTTCTCCATTGTTTTAATATAAATCATATTTTTTTGATTTCTGTTCCTTCATGTTTCTGTTTATTTTTTCTTCTGATGCTTTTATTAATTTTGTACATTATATTTTAATGTTCCTGTCGACTCTTTGCTCTGACAGAGTGCTGCAGGTTGTTCTCTGACCTTTGACCTCCTGGGATCAATAACCATTCAGTAAATTAAAATGTTGTGTTTGTATCTCTGTTGATTTGCTCTCCACACGTTTGATTGTGAAGACGCTGCCCTGCTCTCCGTTTCCTCTGTAACCTTGAGCGATCTCATTGCTAAACGCTCGGCGGTCTCTAAATGCAGCGTCCTCGGCCCCCGCGGCCGCCGATCAATGGGAAAAAGTGGAATTAGTCATTCTAAATCATGCAGCTGTGGTCGAAGAGAGCTCCTCCAAAAATCATTAAACAATCATGTATTCCCATTGATTTATTCTAAATACCTGAGCAGAGAGCAGATTAAAGGAGGCTGATGCAGATGAAGCAGCTGAAGGATGGCGGCTCCTCGGGGAACGCTTTTGTCCTCATCAGAAGGAAACAATACTGCTGCAATTACCAGCCTAAGCAGGTCTATTAAGGCTCCTTCACTTGACATATTTATGTATTTCAGATACTGCAGGCCACATTAAATGGACTTTATTCAGGCACTTTTACATTTGTGCAGTAAACAGCCACAGATCCACCGGGAACGAGCCCAACGACCCGGCTGCTGCCGTCGAGTCTACAGCGGATCAACCCACCAATCAGAGTCCGGTTCCGACACCAGAACGTCACTCTGGGGTTCAATTCCCGAGATTAACAACTGGTTTTATTATCAATCAATTAATCAGCTGTTTGTTCTGTAAATTGTTCATAAATTCAAACACAGATCTGTTCCTGTCGTCCAGCAGCAGACTGAACGACCTGGTTCTGTCCACTGGTCGCTGATCGCTCAGCTGCGGCTGCTCGTGACCCTTCAGCCTCCAGTGTTCGACTTCATCCACGCAGTCGAGGCTTCATTTAATAGAAACGATCCGTCTGTGATGCAGGTGAGACTTCACTTTACATCCTGTTTACAGCAGGTGAACCAGCTGACCTTTGTCGTCATGGTAACAAAATGATTAACATTATAAAACAGAATAAATAATAATAATAATCTTCACAGAGATGATGCAACATTTCTTTTTCTTTTCTCTTTTTCTCTCTTCTCCCTCTGTGCTCAGGCTCCGGTTGGATTGAGGCAAAACATCACGGTTTGGATTCAGACCTGCTTCTGTCGGGTCAGAAACATCCAGTGGTTCCATGCTCAAACAGTGGTCTCTGGTCGCTCTGGTCTTGTTAGGTTTCAGCACAAAAAACACTCGGTTAGCTTCAGAACCTTTTCCTGTCACTGTTAAATATCCAGCGGTGTGAAACCTCTGGATCTGTGACGTCGGGACATTTTCCAGCTGGGTTTGTGGCGACAGGGTGGATTATTGCTTTAAAACAAAATCATGGAGGGATTTATTACATGAAGTAAGTTTTAAACATCAAAGTGTTCTCACACAACCTGAAACGTTCTTATTAAAGGTGAACTGATCCGTAAAACGATAAATGACACATCACTATTAAAGTTATTTCTTCTTATAATCTGTGTTGAAAACAAAAAGGTTTTAAAGATCATTTTAAAAAGCATGAAGAGAGAAACGAGCAGATATTAAACAGGATGTATATTTTCTCATGTTCTGATCCGTCCCGGGACCTCAGCTGGGCCCGGGCCCTCACGTTGGGAACCTCTGCATCAGACAAACAGCAGGCTGAGGATCATTTCATGACTCGTAGAGATTATCCTCAAAACCCTGAAAGGTATTCATGACACCGGCTATAAAGATGTAATTTGATTAATTCGTTTAGAGCAGCCAATTGTCTAATAAAATACAGATTAATATGAAATATCAGTTTCCATTCAGAGGCGTGAACATGACGAGGAGGCACACATCCAGAACTATAAATTACACAGATTTAAATAAGTCTCCAAGTTGTTTCTTGTGAGACTTTAAAGCCTTGTAACTTATTCCCTGGGAGGAAATATTAATCAGGGCAGATTAACGCTCGGCACATTTGCTTAATGTCTCTGAGGAGACGGCGGCAGAGCATATTTTAAATTACACATCTCTAACAAAGCTTTTACATCTCAGCTCAGGCTTTACTCAAATCCTCCCACAGAAATAATGAGCGGAGACGCAGCGCTGACAGAGATGCACAACACTCTCAGGATCTGAAGAGATTAAACACACTGTGATTTAAGTTTCCACAGTGAAGTGATCGTGTCTCACTGTGTGGTCACTGCAGGTGTATTGAGCTGTAAGTGTGACGGCTGTGGACGGCAGCACATTAATTCAGAGCGAGGCTTCGTTCTTCAGCTGAGTAAAGAGTCATTGTAACAGTGCTGCTGTTTAAACAGCTGGGAGTCAACACAGCATCGGTGCTGTTAACAGGCCTGCACAAAAATAATCAGCTCGTCTCACAAGGTCTGTGTTTGGTCGAGTCTGCATGGAGACAATGGTGAAAAGAAAATGTGCCTTACAGACGAACTGAGGCTGAAAAGAAAGAAGTTCATGTTGAACATTTGCTGAATTCACAAGAAGGAACAAATAAGTCAGAATCAGTCAGAGACAGAGTTTCACACAGTTTATAAAGTGTCTCCAACTCAACAACTCACTAAACTGACACATTTGTTAAGGGAGTCTGGGGACAAAGAAGTCGCCTATACTGGTTACTGTTTAGTGTATCTGTAAAATGTGACATGTTTAGATCAATAAAATGTTTCTTCTTTCATAAATTGAGTGTAAATGGTGAAATCAGTGTAAACAGTGTGTTCAAACAGCTGCTAAATGTTGGCAGGTCAGACTTTAGCACTTTAGACACAGAAGCAGACAGGCTGGTGCAGCCATGCTGCCACAAACTGACACTTTTTACAAGGAAACACACAACTTACTGTTTTCATTTAATGCTGAATTTACAAGAAGGAGACGATGATTCAGAATCTGTCAGAGACAGAGTTTCACTACGTTATAAAGTTTGTTTTAACTCAACAACTCTTAAAATCACTACATTTGTTAATGGAGTCTGGTGATGTTGTGTTACTGGTTTGATGAAAGACATTGTTAACATTGGCAGGTTGAAAAGAAGGTTTGTTCCTCATTTATTGGAAAACCACAGAGCAGTAAAGTTTGAGTCCTGGTGTTAATGAGCTGTCAGGTGAAGCAGATCTCAGGTGTTCAGGACGCTTGTTCCACAGGTGAGGCCACCTCAGAGGTCTGAAGTGAGTCAGAGATGTGTTTTTTGATGGATGCACAACTTTAATATCACTGATGACAAAGCTTAAGAAAGAAGAGGAGCCGCAGGAGGGCAGAACCCCGAGAACCAGCTCAGAACCACTAAATATCATTGAACAGATCAGAACCTGAAAGGTTTCCTCTGTCGTCCTCTGAAGCTCCCTGATCACATGATCACAGTGAGGTGTGTACAAAGTGATGAGTGGAGACAGAACAGAGAGCTGCAGAACCAGAACCAGGCTGTCTGAAGACAAACAGAACCAGAACCAGGCTGCAGAGCGAGCAGAGAAATGTGAGCAGGCTGTGAACAGAGCAGAGTTTGTGTCCGACAGTCGGTTCTGTTCAGTTGAAGGAATCAGAACGAGCCGCCGTGTGGTTCTCCACCTCTCTTCAGCCTTCATGAGAGGCCGTCCTCACGCTCTGATTGGCTGTGAGGGGAACGAGCCCAGCTGCTCTCCATCAGTAATCAGTGTGAGTCAGTGTGCACACCTGAACAACAGGTGATCTGACTCTGCTGCAGACACACACACTCACTCACACACACACACACACACACACACTCACACACACACACACACACAGTCACACACACTCACACACACACACACACACAGTCACACACACTAAGTGCAGATCTGGTCTGAACTGTATTAATCTTTGTTATTTGAATATAAAACTGAACTTCTCTCTGATGAAAACAACACATGAAGAAACCTTCGTCAACAGACGGTCAGTGGATCAGCTGCAGGAGATGGAGAAACATGTCATCATGTTCAGAGACTGACACCAGTCTATAGAGAGCAGAAGCCCCGCCCCTTCTGGCGGACCCCACCACATGTTGGAAATATGCAAATATGTAGTCGTCAGTGTACGAATTGAACACAGATGATGTTTGTCAGTTTGTCATCAGACTGTGACGTCGTTCACTGAGCGCTTTAACACACAACTACAATTTATTGTCTTTATAACAAACTGACATTCACAGTTAAAAAATATCTTTAAATTCACAAACAGGATCAAAATGTATTCGACTACTGTCCATATGAGGGTGTGTTGCATCATGGGAAATGTAGGATTCAGTGTTTTCTCACAGCCTGTCTGTGCAGATGTGATGCGTCCTGCTGGTGTCAGACACACTGAGCCGCACATGTGAACCTGAATCACCTGCAGCAGGTCGTCACATATAAACCCAGAGCAGATAATCAAAGCTGTGAGCTGAGTGTCATCATGTTTTCATCAGGTCTCATCTCACAGTTCAGCTCTGATGAGCAACAAGAAAACAAAAAGTCAATTCAGCTCTGATGAAATGTGTGTGTGTGTGTGTGTGTGTGTGTGTGTGTGTGTGTGTGTGTGTGTGTGTGTGAACAGTATCTTGATATAAGGCAGTTATGCTGCAGATGGACGCGGCTCAGACTTGTTGCAGCCGGTCGATACTTCTTTAGCACAAACACAGAAAATGAAAGCACTTTTAAAGGCTGAGGCGACTGTTCTGCCACAGCAATCTGCATCGAGCGCAGGATTGACTGCTCCACCGGCTTTAGTATGTGGGGAATCAATGAGGGTAGGGGTTGGGATGTAATGATTAACTCTATATGGGGGTTCCTTAGGCTGCCTGGAGGATGACTGGGGACACGCTGCAGAGGCTGAGGAAGACAAAAGATCCATACCTGCACATTAGTCACCATTTAACACTTTACATTAGTGCACTGCTCTCAGAGGCGAGAGAGCCAGACGCCACCTCACACAGAGCCTCAGCACTCGTGTGTGATATGAGGATACACTCATCTTAGACGGGATCAACGTCGTTAACGCCGTCTACGTCGTCAACATCATCAACAACAGACTAAAGAGAAGAACTCATGAAACAGTGAGATCATCGCCTCTGATCCACCCAGAACATCCACCAAGAGATCAGAGAAAAAGACTCTTCATCAAGATAAGGTAGATAAGGGTTCAAAGTAATCTATTACATCCATGGGTACACTGCTAACATCAGGGACACACACGTCTATGTTTCATATCAACATTTCTTCAGTCTGGTCTCATCAGGTCGGGTCGGGAACAACACAATCATCAGAATAAATGTTCGTGATGTTTCTACACACCACAAAATGTTTAAACTTCCTGTTTCTTTATCTTCAGTTTCAGTTTCATGTTGTGACATCTGTGTGTTTATCATCTGGTTAGGGTTAGAAAAAGATTGTTCTGGCTTAATAAACCTGGTTCTGACCCCACAAACACAGCTGGAAAGTGTTTTAACGACATGTCAGACCAGCCGTGTTTGTGGTGACAGAACCAGGTATTTAAAACCAGAACATGAGAAACATAAGCACAACATTCACAACATAGAACTGAAATATTGAACATAAAGAAAAAAAACATAAAGTAAAAACATCGTGGTTTGCAGAAGTGAACATTTCCAACATTTATTCTGGAGGTTCGGTTGGTTTCATGTGGTTCTGATCCGGATGGATTTAATGTTTAATGTTTAATCTAAATACACACATTAAACAGTCCATAAATACACGAGGACAACACCACAGAGGAACAATGTGTGGAACACAATGCACGTTTGCATCATATACTCATGTGACCTCATCGTCTCATATCTGATGTGTTCTATAAATATACTGTCGTCAATAATCTGAACCACATTCAGTCGACAGCAGCTGGAAAGATGGACGCTCTGAAAATGCCAGCGTGTCTGTAACTGGCCTGTCCAGATGTAATAATGGCTTTTAATGGCTGCTGATTAATGCACATAATGAAAGAGGATCAATAGTGATGGCGTGCGGCGAGAGCAGCGGCCGCCGCGGTCAGGTGCAGCGCCGCCCACCTGCAGCTCGTCAGCACAAAGTGAAGCCGGGACACATTTTTATTTACACCTCAAACACATCATTTGCCTGCTCAGCCTCACGTTGGTAAATTTCCCCCCTCCAGCTCAAATGTATTGCCATTTAAACATGACAAAGAGGCCATCGAGGTGGCCATTACAATAATCCATCATGTCTTCCAGTGGTTGGATCCAGCCTTGCGGTAAATCCAATCTAAGCAGGGTCAACAGTGTTTTCTGCCCCAGTATGGCTGACTGCTGTGTCTGCTCGCTGTCATCAGTTAGCTTTTGTCAACACGAGGCCACCAGAGACACATTAATGCTGCCGACCTGACACACACACACACACACACACACACACACACACACACACACACACACACACACACACACACACACACACACAGCTCATGTTACAGTAAAATACCGTCATCATCATCTCTGATCTCAGATCTGTTTCTGTCGTCATCATTTTCACTAAGTTTGACTCTTTCAGTGGACGTTTATATCAGATTCAGCCACATTTCTTCATTTTAACAACAAAAGCTATTTAACATTATTTTCATCATCGCTTAATCTGCTGATCATTTTATCTCAGCTACTCTTTGGTCTGTAGACATCTGAACCATCATCAGGAAAGGAGTGGACAAACCAAACACTGGCTCTGTCACCTTGAGGGTGAGCTGAGGGGGGTTCAGTTGGTTGTAATCTGCAGTGTCACCAGCAGGTATCAGACCCGTGATACACAGCAGGAGAAGAGGAGAGTTCAGTGAGAAGCTCTGTGGTTTTATCGCAGCCGTTCACGTCGACTTCACTTCAGACTTCTTCCATGTTTGTCCGTCCGTCTCAGTCACCACCTGATCGATACAGACGGACATTCACCTCCTGACATGAAGAAATATTACTGACTGATCAAACATGGAGATCACGAGGCTCCTTCAGGTCAAACTGGTGAGAACCTGTGCAGACGCTGACAGACCCAGTAGTTCTGGTGTCCAGCTGCACTATCTGCTGCCTCTTCTCACCCTCAGTGATTAAGTGTGTGACTCTTTAAACTCTGGACAATCATTACACTCTTATCTCCAGCAGCTCTGTGTGTGACGCTCTGTTCCCAGGAAACACCTGGTTCATGTGAGACGCTGCAGGAAGCTGCTGGTTTGCTCCTGAAACTTTATCTAACTGTTACCATGGCAACGGCGACTCTTCCTGGAGTCTATATTAAAAAAACAACACAATCAAAATCATGCCGTGTTTAATCTTTCTGTTTGTTTCATTTCCTGTGTTGTCTGATTTCTGCTCGCTGGTCCTGATTGGTTCTGATCAGCTTCAACATTACTGCACCGGACCTTTAATCCCATCTGAAGATCATCTGTTCCCTCCGGTCCTCAGAGAAACTGTATCTTTAACATATCTCTGCATTTTTATATAGAAAGCTTTTTCAATCAATCAATCGATCAATCGATCAATCAATCGATCAATCAATCGATCATTTAATCTTTATTTGTATCGCACCAGTTCACAACAAAAGTCACCTCATGACACTTTCCAGACTGAGCAGGTCCAAACCAAACTCCTTGATTCATTTATCTACAGAGACCCAACATGTCCACCATGAGCAGCACCTGGTGACAGTGACAGAACCGGACTCAGGGGACGGTCGTCTGCCTCGACCGGTTCTACTGTCCTTAAACAGAACTAGAGGATCCAGTCGTAGGAGGTAAAGTGTTCTGATGGAGGCAGCTATCGTAGCTTCTTATTAGCTTTGTGTAACAGTCCAGTTTGATTAAAGCTCCTCTGTCAGAGTGTAAACTGGTCCACACAGGAGGACATCATGCTAACACAATGCTAATGCTTGTTAGCTCTGTGACCTTTATAACCTTCACTGACGAGGCCGTGTTGGTTAGTTGTTGGTTCATCAGCAGGATTCAGCTAAAACTAACCAGATGTACATTTGGATGGAGGACGTGTGCCGGTCCAGATGGACCACGTTAACTTTCAGCCTGGATCCAGATAAAGAGACGGGTCTCATTTTGTTCAACACGAGAAATGAATGAAAATGTTGAAAAACAAAAGAAGAGTAATGCATGGATTAAAATACATATTTAGGTTTTTAATGGAGGTGGATCCAAATAATGATCCAGACCGGAGGATTTAAACAGGTTGTATCTGACACTGAATGAGGTTTGACTGTTTTATTCCTGATCTCTATCGTCTGTTAATGTTCGGGTTCGTGTCTGAGACGTCTTCTTTTATATCTTACACTTTCGTACATAAATAAAACCATGTTGTTTCATCACAGGGTTGAAGTTCTTCATGATTTTGATGGACTTTGACTTCAGGTGTTTCCGTGTTCATTGAGGCCGTCGACTGTCAGGGAACCGTCACACGTGAGCCGACCCGAGCGTTAACGCAGCGGGAGGGTTCTGTGAGGAGTTTTCTTGTGAGGCAACATGACAGCAGAGAGGAGTGAGCAGGACAGCTTCATCTATTTGGAGATAGACAGAGCTCCCACGCTGGGGCAAACAGTCTATAAGAGAATGTAAATGAAGTAGCCTGTGCCAACAAACCACTACTTTCTCTCTATCATGAATAAATATTAGTGGTTCTCACTCTCCGGGCCGGCCCGCTTGTTCTCCCACAAAGCCTTGTGTGTGGCGTCACATTCCTGGCTTCCTGTTGCTACACGAACGTCTTCGTCGTCCTCGGCGGTGGAGACACGGAGGGAGGGGACGGCCGGCGTGTTATCAAAGAGCCTGTTGGATGGTAAACACAAAGTCATTAACCTGCGACCCGGCTGGATGGCAGGACTGTTTGGAGAGGAGATTCCCTGGAGTCTCTGCGACGTGTCAGCAGGAGATGGGCTCATCAAACGGGCTTTACCATCAGAGTGATACTGACGCTGGTTAACCTATAAATCTCCATTCATGTTTGTAATGTCCTCTGGAGACGGAGAGGAGGACGACTGCAGGGGGTCAGAGACCGCTGGTTCATCCAGCAGGATAATTGTGCTTTATCTGATGAAACCTTTTCATTTTATCTTGTGAAACCTCTGTGCTGACGGTCCGGTTCAGTTTGGGCACAAAAAAACATGGACAGGGTCGTTTGGCTAAAATACCTGGTCTGTCCAAACAAATGGAAATGTCCAGTGGTCTCATGCTTACAGATGTTGAAATGCCAGCTCAAGCAATGGTCTCTGGGAGGTTTCAGCACCGAATCAACTCTGTTAGGGTTAGAAGAAGATCGTGTTTTGGTTTACAATACCTTGTTCTGGGTCAGGTATTTTAAATGAAAAACAAATCCAGTGGTCTCATGCTCGGTGGTCTCATGCTCGGTGGTCTCATGCTCGGTGGTCTCTGGCAGGTTAGGTTGAGTTGAAATCTAATGTTTTGTGGCGACAGTAGCAGGTGTTTAGAGCCAGACATGGCTGGAAAATGTCCTGAAACCTCCTCTTGTCCCCTCTTGTCTCCTGCTGTCTCCTGCTGTCCCCTCTTGTCTCCTGCTGTCTCCTGGTGTCTCCTGCTGTCCCCTCTTGTCTCCTGCTGTCTCCTGCTGTCTCCTGCTGTCTCCTGCTGTCTCCTGTCAAAAGGACTGAGGGCTGCTCTGGCACTCCGGTCCTCAGACCTGTCCAGTGATCAGATGATGAGGGACGCCGCTCCACATCGAGACGCCGCCGCCTTCCTTTCGTCCTCTGCCGCTGCCGCTGCTGCTGCTGTCCATCAGCGCTCTGACAGCACGTTCATTCAGATCAGCAGTGAGAATCATTAGTGCATTATGGGAACAGTAGTCATTATTTAGATCATGATTAAATGTTTCCGTGTCCATTGAGTCGCCGCGTGATTTATGCATTTGTTTAGTCAATAGTGTAGTTGAAATGATGTCATTAATTATGTATGGAGAGCCCTCCTCCCTCCTCCCTCTCCTCCTCTCTCCTCCTCTCTCCCCCTCCTTCTCCTCCTCCTCCTCCTCCCTCCTCCCTCCTCCCCCTCCTCCTCTCTCCTCCCTCTCCCCCTCCTCCTCCTCCCCCTCCCTCTCCTCCTCTCTCCTCCCTCTCCCCCTCCTCCTCCCTCCTCCTTCTCCTACCTCTCCCCCTCCTCTCTCCTTCCTCTCCCCCTCCTCCTCCTCCTCCCTCTCCCTCTCCTCCTCTCTCCTCCTCCTCCCCCTCCTCCTCCTCCCTCTCCCTCTCCTCCCTCCTCCTCCTCCCCCTCCTCCTCCCCCTCCTCCTCCCTCTCCCCCTCCTCCTCCCCCTCCTCCCTCCTCCCTCCCCCTCCTCCCTCCTCCCTCTCCCCCTCCTCCCTCCTCCCTCTCCTCCTCCTCCCGGGCCTGGATCCCTTCAGGTGAGCGCCGTGGGCCCTGAGTCCAGACTGCGGGCGGATAAATCCAGAGGACATGTCTCTTCATTGTTAATGTAACGGCTCTTCAGTCTCTGCGTCCGTCCCGCTCGTCTCTCCGAGGGATCTCACACAATGTGGTCTTATCCAGAGGTCAGAGGTCCTCCAGCGTCCTCTTGTCACGTCTCCCCGGAGTCATTTCCATTTTAATGTCACACTTCCAATCTATCAAAGATGTGACGGACATCACACGGAGGCTTTAAGTCTTCTTCCCTGAGCTGCTGAGCTGCTGAGCTCCTGAGCTCTGTCCCTTAACAGGTGATGTCTCCGGGCCGTGACTGACAGCTGCCGGTTCTGCTGTTAGAGAAGAAAACGGATCCAGCTTCAGTTTACAGTCCAATCCTGAAGACTAAACCAGCAGTTTATTATTTCACTACATTATAAATGATTAAATATACAAGATGCTTCACTTAAAACTGTGGAACAAACTACAGCTAATGACAACAAACCCCACCATGTTAAACCTGATTGTATTAAACCAGGCTTTATTAAACCAGACTTTATTAAACCAGACTTTATTAAACCAGACTATTTTAAACCTGATAATCTGTATGAAAACAGTGTCCGGACACATTTAAATGTAATTTCTTTGTTTTTACACGTGTAAATAAAAAATGCTTTTTTTAATTCATGTTAAATCAATAAATTATTTTAACAACAGAAATATAATATTATTTTCTGTTATATTAAAATATGTCTTGGTGCCCTGCTGCCTGAATATTGCTTTTGTTTACAGGTTTTGTTTTTAGTGTCGATCCAAACTACATTAAAAAAACAAACATTTTAATGTTCATGAAGGATTTATTAACTCCAGCTGTGTAATAAACTGGACACTGAGTGTGATCCAGCTGTTGATCTGTGTGATCAGTCTGATTCTTTATTGAAACTCAGATTTTAATTACTGTACATGAGTATTAAGACGTGTGTGTGTGTGTGTGTGTGTGTGTGTGTGTGTGTGTCCTCTGTATATAATGTTGATATCTCACAAACAGAATGATGTTTGGGCCGGCGGCGCTGTGAGAGATGGCTGGTTCCAGTCGCTGCGTCCTCCTCATGCCTGACTCGGGATATTAATGCGCTCCAGTAACTGTTAATTTCACTTTGGAGAAGTGATTTATGGGGAGACGGCGAGCAGAGGCAGAATCTAATTGAGATCAGAATGGCTGTTTCTCACACAGTCACGCCTGCACCTTCCAGATGGGGCACCATGATTAATGCATAATGAGCAAATAATCCATGAAATTAATAAACAACAATTCTTCAGCTCTTCATGGAGAGAAGAATAAATACAAATAGGAGTCAAAGTGTTTTTGTGTTTCTGTGTTTTACACAGCTGAAGGGAGAGAGAGCAGCAGCACGATCAATGGAGAGCAGCAGGATAATCAATCTGAGATTGGACTGTCTGTCTGAACGCTCGCTTTATAAAACAATAAGCAGCAGGCAGGAGGTTCTGGACCATTAATGTCTTCATCCAAATGTCTGCATCCCTCAAATCATCTGACAGGAAGGAGCCTCTCAACGCTGCCAGACAGGAGCTGGAAGTGTGAGGCTGCTGACTGAGTGTTGTTATCCAGCGCTGATGTCACAGGAATCTTAACAGGAAGCAGGATTTAGGCTCACGGATCAATAAAGAGGGACGCAGCAGAGGAGCAGGCAGGAGCTGCAGCTTATTGATGATTCATCTGATGATTATTGTCTCAATGATCAGTCGTCTGCTGCGACGTCTTCAGACCGACACACAGAATGTAAAGAAGAGCTACGATCAATCAGACGATCAATCAGATCAATCAGATCAATCAGACGATCAATCAGATCAATCAGATGATCAGTCAGACAATCAATCAGATGATCAATCAGACGATCAATCAGATCAATCAGATGATCAATCAGACGATCAATCAGACGATCAATCAGATCAATCAGATCAATCAGATGATCAATCAGACGATCAATCAGACGATCAATCAGATCAATCAGATGATCAATCAGACGATTGATTAAATTAAATGTTGGTATTTATCGTTTCTACAAAACATAGAAATGTTCAGATGTGTACGTTTTATATTTTTCTGATGCGTGTCGAATCACATCACATCAGCTGACTGTGAGGAGGCGGTGCTTACAGAGACCGCTGCCGAGCCAGAGACCACTGCTGAGCCAGAGACCGCTGCTGAGCCAGAGACCGCTGCTGAGCCAGAGACCACTGCTGAGCCAGAGACCGCTGCCGAACCAGAGACCGCTGCCGAGCCAGAGACCGCTGCTGAGCCAGAGACCGCTGCCGAACCAGAGACCGCTGCCGAGCCAGAGACCGCTGCTGAGCCAGAGACCGCTGCCGAACCAGAGACCGCTGCCGAGCCAGAGACCACTGCTGAGCCAGAGACCACTGTTTGAGCCAGAGACCGCTGCCGAACCAGAGACCACTGTTTGAGCCAGAGACCGCTGTTTGAGCCAGAGACCGCTGCCGAACCAGAGACCACTGCCGAGCCAGAGACCACTGCTGAGCCAGAGACCACTGTTTGAGCCAGAGACCGCTGCCGAACCAGAGACCGCTGCAGAGCCAGAGACCACTGTTTGAGCCAGAGACCGCTGCCGAACCGGAGACCACTGTTTGAGCCAGAGACCGCTGTCGAGCCAGAGACCACTGTTTGAGCCAGAGACCGCTGCCGAGCCAGAGACCACTGCCGAGCCAGAGACTATTATTATTATCATTATTATGTGTGCTGTTCAATCGAAACAAGATATTTAAAGACTAAGAATAATTTTTTTACTATTTTCTTTAACACTTGGTGAACTGGTCCTTTTAAGGTGAACTGGTCCTTTAAAGGTGAACTGGTCCTTTAAAGATGAACTGGTCCTTTAAAGGTGAACTGGTCCTTTAAAGATGAACTGGTCCTTTAAAGATGAACTGGTCCTTTAAAGGTGAACTGGTCCTTTAAAGATGAACTGGTCCTTTAAAGGTGAACTGGTCCTTTAAAGGTGAACTGGTCCTTTAAAGATGAACTGGTCCTTTAAAGTTGAACTGGTCCTTTAAAGGTGAACTGGTCCTTTAAAGGTGAACTGGTCCTTTAAAGGTGAACTGGTCCTTTTAAGGTGAACTGGTCCTTTTAAGGTGAACTGGTCCTTTAAAGGTGAACTGGTCCTTTTAAGGTGAACTGGTCCTTTAAAGGTGAACTGGTCCTTTAAAGGTGAACTGGTCCTTTAAAGGTGAACTGGTCCTTTTAAGCGTATGCGAGCGCTCAGAGCTTTGGATCAGCAGAACTGGAGCGTGTGATTCAGCCGCAGCAGTAGAACGTCTCTGGACTGGACATTAGGCGTCTAAGTGTACTTGAGAAGATGGATGTGGTGTGAAAAGGGAAGATGGTGAAAGAAGTGGGCCGTTAATCGATTGACAGAACTCCGACGTTTTCATCTTAAAACAGCAGCTGCTTCAGTGTCAGAACGGATCCATAACACTAAACGCTGACACGTCTCTGCAGAACCTCCTCTATTGATTTTTACATAAGAATTCATCTTTCTGCATTAGAACACGTTCAGAACAAAGGCCGATCAACTATATTTATCAGGATCTGATTGATGACGTGTCCGTGGGGTTAAAGTGTGTCGTGCTAATGAACTATGTGTTTCGTGGGGGGGGGGGGGGGGGGGGTCATTTACACAGCTGTTCACTCATCGTATCAGTCCACATCCTCCCCACCTGCACCTCCATCTCACCACCTTCACCTCCATCTCACCACCTTCACCTCCACTTCAACCACACAGGAGCTGCAGAGTGACGCCAGCTTCACCTCCACCTGTCAGCTCTGGACCGAGCAGCTCCGTCTGACTGGACACAACTCGTCTGCAGCAGCAAAACGAAGATGATGGTGATGATGATGATGAAGATGATGATGATGAAGATGATGATGATGAAGATGATGATGATGATGATGATGATGATGATGACGAAGATGATATGATGAAGATGATATGATGAAGATGATGATGATGAAGATGATGATGATGATGACAAAGATGAAGATGATGATGATGATGAAGATGATGAAGATGATGATGATGAAGATGATGATGATGAAGATGATGATGATGAAGATGATGAAGATGATGATGATGATGATGATGATGAAGATGATGATGATGATGAAGATGATGATGATGATGATGATGATGATGATGACGAAGATGATATGATGAAGATGATATGATGAAGATGATGATGATGATGATGAAGATGATGATGATGAAGATGATGATGATGATGACAAAGATGAAGATGATGATGATGATGAAGATGATGAAGATGATGATGATGATGATGATGATGAAGATGATGATGAAGATGATATGATGAAGATGATGATGATGAAGATGATGATGATGTGAACTAATCTGTGTGTACTGATGGAACAGAGATTAATATTTATAGATTACAGAGAACAAGACGACATCATATCCAACAAAACATCCATCACAAACTGTAATTTGCACATTTCTGGAACCGAACAAACGGGTTCAGTCGGTGACACTATCACCAGAATCAGCAGAACCACAGGTCCTTTAGGTGTTTCAGTCAGCAGGTCAGATATCTGCTCAGATCTAAAACACTGGATGTTAAATGTCATGTTGTGATTCAACATCTGTGGATTCATGTATAATATCAACAAACTTCACACAAGATAACTGTTATTATTTGAATTCAGTGAGTCTCTATGACAACGTGTGTCACTGATCAATATTAACACAGAACCAACATCTGGGTCAACACAGTGGAAACTTGTGGAGATAAATAAAATCTGATTGGTTGTTTTAATGTGACGATGAACATGTTTAAATGATCCTGAGTCTCTGTGACGGGTCACACACACACAGTCATCTACAGCTGCAGGATTTTACAAGATTCAATCAGTTTAATAAAAGTGTTTATGTGATTTATTTCAAGATAATCAACAAGAAGAACTGGGAAGAGTTCTGGGTTCTGGTTGAGCTGACAGAGATGGACCCGGAAGTGTTTTAGTTTAAAGACTGAATCAGGACGTTTGTCTCAGTGTTTCTGTCCTGAACATGTTTCAGTAAATTAGCAGGTCACGTCAGCAGGCGTCTTTATAGATGACTGACTGTAATCAGTGATGTATAAATATGCTCATATTCCTCAGTAAGTGTGATGTCGTCCACTCGGGGTCTCCCAGTCCCCCCTCATGAAGCTGGACCCGGGCTGAGACCAGGTCCCGGGGGAGGCCGGCGATTTCAATTTACTCAGAGAGCGGCTGAGCACTTCTCTCTCAATAAATACCTGAGGATTGGATTGGACACACTTAGAGTCATTGGCTGTAAATGAGAGAGAGCGTGAGGTCACCTCACTTTATAGACCCATTATAATCTGCAGGGAGGCAGCGCCGGCGTCCGGCCCAAACACCGGCCCGCGTTCACCAACCTGAATTATTCAGTCACATCAGTTATCTCACGCTGGGAGCGAGTATCGAACCAACGCAGGCTGCTCTGGGCCGATCAGCTGATCCATGGATTGATTCTGATTATCTGCTGACATATCAACACTCAGAGAGAGTGTGTGTGTGTGTGTGTGTGTGTGTGTGTGTGTGTGTGTGTGTGTGTGTGTGTCAGGAGGAAACACCAACAAATTAAAACACTTCATGTGTAAACGTTGAATTATTTCATGTTTGTTCTTGTCTGACGTGATTTATCTGAGTGTGAACAGTGTTTCTGTGATTCACAGTGAGATGAAGTCATTAATGTGTACTGATCCGTCTGTAACCTCTGGATGTAAAAGGATCAGAACCATTTGTCCCACATCTCAAAGCTGCTGTTGAACCATGAGGAGTACTGGTTCGGTTCTGGGTTAAGCTCTGCTGTCATTAATCTAAAGTTCAAACACACTGAGATATTTATTCATCTTTCTCACCTGAATTTTTGAATGCAAGAATAATCCTGCAGATGAGCAGAGACGCCTCAATCAGCTGGAGACACATGTCCACATCCTGCAGTCTGACATCGTCCAAATCTAATAACAATATCACTGAAAATTTACTCTGAACATGTTTGTCTGAGGAAATATTCAGTCTGGTGAAAAAAATATCATTTTGTGACCTCAGAATCCTGTCTGACACACACAGACACACAAACACAGACACACAAACACAGACACAGACACACAAACACAGACACACAGACACACAGACACACAAACACACAGACACACAAACACACAGACACACAGACACACAGACACACAGACACAAACACACAGACACACACACACACACACACAGACACACAAACACACAGACACAGACACACACACACACACAGACACACAAACACACAGACACAGACACACACACACACACAGACACACAAACACACAGACACACACACACACACACACAGACACACACACACACACACACACAGACACACAAACACACAGACACAGACACACACACACACACAGACACACAAACACACAGACACACACACACACACACACACAGACACACAAACACACAGACACACAGACACACAACCACACAGACACACAAACACACTTTGTGCAGATAAAAGTTAAACAAGCCTGTGATGTTTCCACGTGCCGACTTTAAATGCTGATGTCTCAGACTACACGATGTGTCGTCATGTCGTCAGTGCGTCAGGAGAGAAGAGGAAGAAGAGCGAGAGGGTCTCCTGTGGTCCAGATCACTCATTGGCTGTTGTAGGTCACACGGCGGGCGTAGCAGCTCCTCATTGGCCGAACAGTCTGAGTCTGTTACTTCTGGATCGATACTGTTTGTTTCTGTGAACATTGTTTTAGAAAGTTCTTTCATAGTTAAATAAAAGGTTGTTTTTTATTATTTTTATTTATTTTATTTCAATTTGTTTTAAAAATTGCTGTTTTATCAGTTTAATTATTAGTTTTTCTTCTACACAGCTGCATCAATCAATCATTGTTCACTAAGTGTTGATCATGCAGTTTGATTATATATATTTAATTTAATTAGTATGACTCAGTGACTGCTGACATGTGAACCTGGACCTTTAATCAATTCTAGAAGTCACTGATTGATTTTCTGCTGATCGACTCGGCTGTTAAACTTCAGAACTTCTTCCTGCAGCAGCGTTCTGACCCGACAGCGCCTGGCAGCCGTTTTCCCAGAGTTCTTTGTTCCTCTGATGCCCCACTGGGCCCCTCTGAAGCCCCCCCGCCTCAGTCTGGGCCCCTCTGAAGCCCCCCCGCCTCAGTCTGCGCCCCTCTGCAACCCTATGAAGTGGAAAAACACCAATTTGTAACAGCTTGTCTCGCAGCAGTTTGTCTCGCTGCAGTTTGTCTCGCTGCAGTTTGTCTCGCAGCAGTTTGTCTCGCTGCAGTTTGTCTCGCAGCAGTTTGTCTCGCAGCAGTTTGTCTCGCTGCAGCTTGTCTCGCTGCAGCTTGTCTCGCAGCAGTTTGTCTCGCTGCAGTTTGTCTCGCTGCAGTTTGTCTCGCAGCAGTTTGTCTCGCAGCAGTTTGTCTCACTGCAGTTTGTCTCGCAGCAGTTTGTCTCGCAGCAGCTTGTCTCGCTGCAGTTTGTCTCGCTGCAGCTTGTCTCGCAGCAGTTTGTCTCGCTGCAGTTTGTCTCGCTGCAGCTTGTCTCGCAGCAGTTTGTCTCGCTGCAGCTTGTCTCGCAGCAGTTTGTCTCGCTGCAGTTTGTCTCGCTGCAGCTTGTCTCGCAGCAGTTTGTCTCGCTGCAGTTTGTCTCGCAGCAGTTTGTCTCGCAGCAGTTTGTCTCGCTGCAGTTTGTCTCGCAGCAGCTTGTCTCGCAGCAGTTTGTCTCACTGCAGTTTGTCTCACAGCAGCTTTTCTCGCAGCAGTTTGTCTCGCAGCAGCTTGTCTCGCTGCAGTTTGTCTCGCTGCAGTCTGTCTCGCTGCAGCTTGTCTCGCAGCAGTTTGTCTCGCAGCAGCTTGTCTCGCTGCAGTTTGTCTCGCTGCAGCTTGTCTCACAGCAGCTTGTCTCGCTGCAGTTTGTCTCGCAGCAGTTTGTCTCGCAGCAGTTTGTCTCGCTGCAGTTTGTCTCGCAGCAGTTTGTCTCGCAGCAGTTTGTCTCGCAGCAGTTTGTCTCGCAGCAGCTTGTCTCGCTGCAGTTTGTCTCGCTGCAGCTTGTCTCACAGCAGCTTGTCTCGCTGCAGTTTGTCTCGCAGCAGCTTGTCTCGCTGCAGCTTGTCTCGCAGCAGTTTGTCTCGCTGCAGTTTGTCTCGCTGCAGCTTGTCTCGCAGCAGTTTGTCTCGCTGCAGCTTGTCTCGCAGCAGTTTGTCTCGCTGCAGTTTGTCTCGCTGCAGCTTGTCTCGCAGCAGTTTGTCTCGCTGCAGTTTGTCTCGCAGCAGTTTGTCTCGCAGCAGTTTGTCTCGCTGCAGTTTGTCTCGCAGCAGCTTGTCTCGCAGCAGTTTGTCTCACTGCAGTTTGTCTCACA
Organism: Pagrus major; assembly: GCF_040436345.1. Classification (NCBI taxonomy): domain Eukaryota; kingdom Metazoa; phylum Chordata; class Actinopteri; order Spariformes; family Sparidae; genus Pagrus; species Pagrus major. Next base: position 28,764,108 of record NC_133226.1, on the reverse strand, counting down.
GCAGCTTTTCTCGCAGCAGTTTGTCTCGCAGCAGCTTGTCTCGCTGCAGTTTGTCTCGCTGCAGTCTGTCTCGCTGCAGCTTGTCTCGCAGCAGTTTGTCTCGCAGCAGCTTGTCTCGCTGCAGTTTGTCTCGCTGCAGCTTGTCTCACAGCAGCTTGTCTCGCTGCAGTTTGTCTCGCAGCAGTTTGTCTCGCAGCAGTTTGTCTCGCTGCAGTTTGTCTCGCAGCAGTTTGTCTCGCAGCAGTTTGTCTCGCAGCAGCTTGTCTAGCAGCAGTTTGTCTCGCTGCAGCTTGTCTCGCTGCAGTTTGTCTCGCTGCAGTTTGTCTCGCAGCAGTGTTCAGTGTTAAAGTGTCACTCCTTCATCTCAGTCAGGTCTTCCCATCATGCACCTCTGCTGCACGGCTACAAATCAGTGTCTTAAACAACCAGACGGTTCTGATCCTGGTCCGTCTGAATGAAGGCTCGTCTGGTCGGTCCAGACTCTGTTGGACTGTTTGAATGTCGCTGCAGTGACTTCAGAGCTTCAGACATAAAACCGGGTCAGAAGTCACAAGGAATAAAGAGTGAAACATCAAGTGCACCGGGCCAGGACTGCATCTGGAGGAGTAATCAGATTACTGCAGCGTCTTAAGGACAGATGAAGAATTTATAATTCAATGATCAACAGAGAGCAACGAGACGGACGATCGTAAAGGAAACGTCTTTAAATTAGATCATTAAAGATCGATCCATCCTGCTACACACACACACACACACACACACACACAGTTTGGTGGTTTCTGTTTCTCTTCTTTAAATAAACGTGAACATAAAGTCTGAACAGATTTCTCTCTACAGTCAGATAAACTGAGCTGACGTTTAAATTCTTCTTCTTCTAAAACATCACTGAACACACTGAACACACACTGAACACACTGAACACACACTGAACACACACTGAACACACTGAACACACACTGAACACACTGAACACACACTGAACACACACTGAACACACTGAACACACTGAACACACACTGAACACACTGAACACACACTGAACACACTGAACACACACTGAACACACTGAACACACTGAACACACACTGAACACACTGAACACACACTGAACACACTGAACACACACTGAACACACTGAACACACACTGAACACACACTG
>NC_133226.1:28750449-28760449 GCF_040436345.1 Pagrus major | reverse complement strand
CAGAACAGAAGAGGAGGATGGATGAGATGATGAGTGTGAGTCAGTCAGTCAGTCCGGCTCTGTTCATCATGACAGCAACATGTCCACACGGGATGGTTCTGGACACGTTACGGTCGTGTGTGGAGTCAGAATCACGTGACGTCTCCTCTGATAATAACCAGGTGGTTGTTGTGCCGACAGCGTCGTCAAAGTCAGACTGAACCTAAAGAAACGTAAAGTTTGCAGAATCTAAACATTTATTCTGCCGACTGGCTGAGAGATTAAAAACATTTGTGCTCAGACTGAGTTTCTTCTGTTCGCCTGAAACGTCTTAAATCCTTACAGAGAGCAGAAACATCAGCGTCAACACCGTCGTTGCTGTCGAAGCAGCAGAGGACGAATCAGGACTCTTCAGCTCGGCTGTGAAACTGTTTCCTGCTCCGACACACCTGATCCAGCTGACCGGGTCGGGATGAGGCTTCAGCAGAACTTCACGATCGTGTGAATCATCTGAAAGCTGCAGGACAGTTTGATGATTGGTCAGAGTCACACATGAACACGTTATCAACACGTATGGACGAGGCGTCGCTCCGAGGCCGCCGCGTGAACTCACTGCTGCTGATGTCACCAATGCTTCCTGTGACCTGCTCATGAAGTCAGACTCAAGTATCGATCACATGATTTGATGTGTCTGTGCCGAATCACACCGCGCCTTAAGTGCCGGTGGGGGGGGGCACTTCCCTTATGACCAGACGCTCCCCAGGTCAAAGGTCAGAGGTCGCTCCCCCACCCGAGGTCGCTCCACATTAACATCAACATCGCAGCAGAGTTAATTTAATTTCCCCACAACAAGTTAAACACAGACGAAGTGGCTGTGATGTGAGCGGCAGCTGATCCGTCCAACGTCTCGTTTCGCTGCCAAAGTATTTTCCTCGCCGTACTTAATCAATACTTAAGACTCATAATAGCTCGGGTCAGCGGCGGAGAGATTTCCATAATCGATGAGAAGAGGTTCTGAAGTTCAGCGGGTGACCGGGCTCTCCCTCCTCCTCATCCTTCATACACTTATTCATCGTCAGGCTGTCTGTCAGACGGGAGAAATAGTGCCGCAGCTCAGGAGGTGACGTCCTGCCGGCCGAAGCACTCGGGCCGCCCGAGGCCACCTGAGGTCACCCAGCGTCTGTGGACTCTGGTCTGGTTCTGGCTCACATGTGGACCACGGTCACTTCACTGTCACAGAACACAAACTGAGCCCTGACAGACACAAGATGATTTTACTTTCATTCATTTAACGTGTGATAATAAGAAGCTGATGAAACCTGTGTGAATGTAACAGGATCGTGTTTAACAGAACCTGTTCTGATCGGCTGAGTTTCAGTCCAAATGATTTGATGGTCCAGTTTCTTAATGCCTTTTTGTTTTAAAGGACCGTCTGTAAGATCTGGACAGAACTTTAGTTTTAAACCTCAAATAAATAAACTAACATCATCAACAACAGTGGTGTTAGCATGCTAACCAGCTAGCTCCTCACAGCACTGATGGTCTGACAGCCTGTAGCTTCAGTTCACTACCGAGTCTGACAAGCCAACATTTTCCTTCTAAACAGGAAAATACAAGCGTCCGTCATCTGAAGTCAGACGCTTCATCGCCTCGTTAACTCCTCGTTACTTTAATAGTCTTTGTTTCAGTCGTGCATCAAACTCCATCAAACAGCCTCCTCTTCGTCTCTTCCTCCTCTCTCCTGAGCCAATCACACAGCAGCCTCCAGGTGATTGATGCCTCGTGTAGCCAATGAGATTTCAGATCCAGTAATATATAGTTTATATCAGTTTTTAAAGACATAAACCTGGAAATTAAGGAAGTTTTTGTAGTTTTATGTGTTTTGCTCTTCTGTTTCTCCACCTCAGCTTGTTTCTGACTGTTTTTATCTGCACAAAGTTTGTGTAGATTAGAAAAATGCAGAACTATAATGAGTTAAACGCTCCTGTTTCTCTCAGGCAGGTCATTACACAACGTTTTTTGACCCGGAGCCTGAATATTTCCTCATAAGAACATGTGTTGATGTTAATTCTCAGTGATGTTGTTTGGACCTGGATCATGTCAGACTGTATGATGATAGGAGCCGTCACAGCTCATCTGCAGGATCATTCTGCATTAAAAACATTCAGTAAGAATAATACATGAATACCTGTGTTCAGACGTCTATAGATGGAGGGCAGAAGGACTTACAGCTTCTGACAGCTTGTGACCTTTAAAAGAGCCTAAAACCAGGTCAGTACTGCAGCGGTTCAGTGTGAGCAGAGTTCAGTTTGGACTGAGAGACGTTCAGGATCATGTTACATTTGATCTGCTGTCTCACATTTAAACATGAAGACTCATCATTTACATTTGAACCATTCTTTCTTGATAATCCTTCTTCTGTGATGCAGTTTGATGTGTTTCTGGTCACTTTGAAGGAACTTCTCTGTGTTTGTTTGAAACCTTCAGATCAGGTGTAACTGATGCCGGCCGATCAGATCAGATGTCTGTCTGGACGTCTGCAGCTCTGTCACAGTAAACACGGCCCTGCTGGCTTGTTTGACTTGTTAATGACGTTAACGAGGATGAATAAGCGTCACATACACACACGTTCCTCCAAATCCTCGGCTTGTTTCTGCTGAGCGCAGCCGGCTTCGACTTTATTTCATCTGCTTTGATTTTACAGGAGCCAGTAAAACACGTTTTGATACCTCGAGCTGTTAAAGTGTAAAGAGCCTCGACAGAACAAGCCGTCAGCGGCCTGCCAATAAAAAATGAAAACCCATTTAAGCCAATGGAGGCGCAGCAGTGTGTCTGCGGTCAGTCAATAAACCAAACAACGGGCCGGCAGGTCGGATCAGAGCGACGGGCGAGCGTCCGGCGACAAGGTCACCGAAGAAACGTGAGCGAAGCCTCAACAGACACAAAGAACAATCCGATCACATATCAATACGCTTATTTGTTAAAGTTACAATCACGACCTCTGAAACACCACGAAACACTCCGGTGACACTTTGTATTAAAGGCACAGTCCACCAAAACCACCACGGATCAGTACCGCCTGACTGCTGTCACCTTCTGCTGAAGCATTAAATTTAATAATCTATTGTATTATAGAGAGTGAACTTTACTCTGTTAACACATTCATGACTGTAGCAGCTACCGTTAGCTTGTTAGCTCAGTTAGCTTAGTTTGTTTGGAGGAGCTTTGGACCGCAGGGAGAAACAGTTGTTCAGGTGCTAGCTGGTTAGCATGCTAACTTAAGTGGACATCTCTTTATCACAAAACACATCAAAGCTGTTATTTCTTCACATAATGTTGAAACATTTGAACTAAAACTCTTTTTAAACGGGTTAAATTCAATGTTTTTCAAGCACTTGTTTACGTGGCTAAACTCTTTTTTGGCAAAATCTGGCAGAAATTCTACAATAATTAATTTTTTCTGTTTTAAATAAATGAATTGTGTCATTTTTATGATCTTGTTGTTATTTAAACACATCGTAGAGAAAACAGCTGCTGATAATTCAAACTAATGAAACTCCAGAACCGAACCAGTCGGACTGAGACGCTTTGAGGCTGTTTGTCTTCAGCATCATTTAAAAAAGAGTAAAGTTATTTTGAATGTGGATGTTTTGTCCTTTACAGTGAACCCGCCCAGAGGACGACTTCAGGTCCACATGTTCACCTTTTCCATTAAACGCCTGTTAGACGTCGCTGCGACGCCGCGCGGCGTCCTGCACAGACGCTTCCTGTGAAGGATGTTGAGCCGAGCTTCATTCTTCTTCTCTCAACGTCGTTTTATTTAATGCTGTTTCCCTCCGACGCTCCCACGTGTCACAGCTCTGTGCAGTAAGTGAGCCTCCTCTCTGTAATGGAGTGACGGACGCCCCCTGAAACACATTTGGGTAATGTGATGGGGTCTCCCTGTTTATCATGTGATGCATCAGGAGGAGGAGGGAGCACATTGTGTGCATAATTCACCAGCTGCATTCGTCAAAACAGAGATGTGTGTGGAGGCTAATGATCCGCGGGAAATTAATGACTCCATAAAGTAGAAAAATCCTCCGTCCACACGAGCGTGACGCGGAGCTCTGACTTTGATAAACCGTCAGATGACAGATAATCAGGAGGGCGGGGCGGCACTTCAGCAGAGGTGAGCCGTCCTGTGTTCAGTACAACGACCTGAACATTATACTGCAGTACTGCTCCTGAAATACTCCATTATACTGCATGTTCACACTGTACGTTACAGAGCTCCATCACAACTACAAGTATACTTTATTCTGACTCACACTCCGTCCTGCTGCAGCAAACACTCACTGCAGCACCAAACGTGGATCCATCCGCCGCTGAAAATAGTCCCAACAGATACTCTGAGGAGGTTTGAAGGATTTTGTTGAGGTCTCGACATAAAGGAACATAAAGGGACCAAAACACAAGACGAGAAAAAACTAAAAGCGAGCTGCAATAATCAGCTGCTGCTCTGAAAGACAAAGTCCAAAAACACAGAAAGGAATCAGAAGACAGAGGACGGATCAGAGAGCTGAAGGACAAGAACTACTAAACTAAACAAAATACAAAGAGACACGAGACTGAACCAGACGGACGAGCTGACAGAGACAGGAAGACAAGAACTTCAAAATAAAACAGGAAATAACTGAAACTGTACTGTACTCAACGTACGACAGGTTTACAGACGCCTGGTCTCACTGCAGATCCACGAGCGTCAGACAGCAGGTTACTGTTAATAAACTGCTTATAAAGTTTCATCTTAATAAAGCAACAAGAAATCTCAGTGCAGAATAAATGTGTCTGTTAGCTGTTTTAAACACACATTAAACTTGTATTCATAATTAAAACGTCTTCAGTGTTAATAATGTTAATAAACATCTTATAAAGGACATTAGAATAAACATATGACTCAACACGATGTCATTAACTGAACAGTATCTGTCTGTGATGTCTGTGCACGTCTGCAGCTCGTCTGTCCTGATGATGAGGAGGATGATGATGATGAGGATGATGATGAGGATGGGGATGTAGATGATGATGATGAGGATGTATTCACAGCAACATGCAGCAGCTCGTCTCCATTGTTTTAATTTCATTAAAGGCCTGATGCACTTTATCAGCTCCTCGGTGGCGGTGAGACGCTGTGCTGGCACTGATGCCACTGTGAGAGGGTGGAGGAGCTGCTGCCAGGCGCCTCCACCCTGAATGAATGTCTAATCAGGCTTTGATACGTCACGCGGCCTCAATCTATTCCTGCGCTGCCATTTCCTAAGTGTTTGCTCCGCAGCCTGACCCTGCCACTTTATCTGCTGCGTTTTATTTGCAGAGTGCACGCTGTCCATATGTTACACTAATAGTTGCTATAATTCTTGTGCAACAGGGCTCGTGTTTTATAAGTACGGAGTGAGCGGGGAAGAATGCATTTTAATAAAACCCCTGTAGCAACACGCTAATGGGCTGACAGACACATATTTGCATAGAGATGAATTACGGCGGGCGCCTTGACGTGACTTTTAAAATATGATTGAGGAGGTTATTATTGCTGCACTATGATACGTGTTAACAGGTTATTTTAGCGAGGCTAGTGCTAATAAAATCCAGAACAAAAGACTCGGGTGATGAGGGCAGGATTTTTCATTGCCAGAGTCTACTGAAGGTGCTCATTTTGTCATTACTTAGCCCAGCCTCACCCCCTCACCCTCCTCCTCCCCCAGCAGGAGGAAGAACAGGCAGCAGCATCCATCTTTCAGGAGGCCACGACCGCCTGCAGCCTCATAACTCATCTGAAGAGTTTGTCTTTATTCTGACGCAGTGAGGAAACCTGCTGCCGCCATCACACCTGGACAGCTCCAAGTACAGGTGAGATCTGATCACTCAGGCCACATTCAGAGGTGGGCCGGGCCACATGACCACGTTCTGTTAGCACACGTGTCCTGGACCGCACTGAAGGACCGCCTACTCAACTGACGTGACGTGACGTGACGTGACGTGACCAAACTGTCTGTTTAACTGATCCAACCACTGAACTAGCCACAGTAGCACCAGACTCCCTTAACAAATGTAGTGATTTTAAGAGTTGTTGCATGAGGAGAAACTCATCTACGACAGATTCTGACTCGCTGGAGCCTTCTTGTAAATTCAGCATTAAATCAAAACATGAAGTTGTTTGTTTGCGTCGTGTCTGTTCGTCTCATCGTGTCGTGTTAATGCACGCCGACACTTTTAGCAACAGTGAAGGTTTTTATTATTGTAATAACGTCTTTTCAGGTCAGTTTGGATGTTGGAAGATTGTGCAACAAAAGCTGCTGCTGTAATTTCCCTCATCAGTCCCGACCTCCGGATCAGAACATTTGCCTCTTCAACTTTTTTTTTTCTTTGCCCATTTTGTCCAAATCTGGAACATTTGTCGTCTTTCTCTCAAAGTTTTAATTAAAACAGCGTCCTGGAGGAGCGGCTGCTTCAGTCTGCAGCCTCAGTTCAACTCAAGAAAAACTTTCTTAAAAGCTTTCTCTCTCCCGGCTCGTCATCAGCAGGAGACGTCTTCCCTCCAGAAGTTAAAACTTTTATTGGCCAGATTTTTATTAGAAAACTACCTGATGCTAACGCTGTTAGCTTAGCAGCTAAAGCATCAGTTTGTGATCTTGGGGCCTCTGCAGCAGACGAGCTGTATGAAACTATCTGATGTTTTTCTTTTGCTCGTGAGTAAAATTAATGTACAACAATAATAAAATGTCTCACCAGCTTCAGAGCTCCAGTCGTCCCGGCGCTGCCTGGGATTAGCTTTAATATGTTGTTACTGTGTTTGCTCGGAGGTCTCCGCCGTGCGAGGACACCTGTTCATAAGCCTGTGTACAGCAGACAGAGGGGAGAGGTGAAACATCATTAAAGGAGATTATCTCTGAATAAATACTTGAATGAGGTGAGCACCCCGAGCTGAGGGACCAGCTGATAACAGATTATATCTCCTCCATCAGATGATCCACGCAGGCAGCCAGCAGGTGAGCTCCTCCTCCGCCCTCCACTCACCTCATGATTCACACAAGTTGTCATTAACTTGCTCAAGCAGACAGAGCAATTAACAGTGACTTTATTCCTGCACCCTATGGGCTGCTGATTATTGCACTGAGTGAGCAGCGATGCTGCAGGAATGAATTACACTCTGTCAGATCGTGGTGCATTCAGGGCCCCGGCTCCACAATGTTTCCACTCAAGCATGAAGGTGTGTTTAAAGGGAGGAAGCCGCGAGAGGAGAGCTGCTGCTGCTGCTGCCGCTGCCGCTGTGGCCCGTCAGCTCCTCATAATGGAGGCTCCCAGGACGCTCCTTATCTCCGGCCTGCAGGAGGGTTACAGCCAGATAAGACCACCATTCATGCCCCGACACATGTCCTTGTGTGTAATCTCTTGTAGTACACAGTCAACTGAGAGCCTCAATGGGCTCTTTGTACCTCACACATTAGTCACAGCAGCAAACACAGAGATTTACTGACGAGTCAACAGGTAGAGCTGCAGGCCCACAGGTGGGTCCGTTCACCACGCTGATACTGAGACCAGGGGGGTTCTACTGAGACCGGGGGGGTTCTACTGAGACCGGGGGGTTCTACTGAGACCGGGAGGGGTTCTACAGAGACCAGGGGGGGTTCTACAGAGACCAGGAGGGTTCTACTGAGACCGGGAGGGTTCTACTGAGACCGGGAGGGGTTCTACTGAGACCAGGGGGGGTTCTACTGAGACCGGGTGGTTCTCAGACTGATAACGTCCTTCACACCAAACTCTCCCTGAAGAGTAAAATAATTACTACGTTTTACTGCTGTTTGATTTGAAACGACTTAAACAAGCTTTTTATTTCTGTTTTCTGCATTTATCAGAATAAATCTGTTTATTTTGTGTTAAATCACTGAGTATCTGGCAGTAATGGAATGTAACTAAGTACATTTACTCAAGTATTGTACTTAAGTACATTTTTAAGGTACTTGTACTTTAGATATTATAGTACATTTAATATCAGATACTTTACTCAAGTATGACTTTTGAGTACTTTTTACATCACAAATATTCAACATCAACTCATCTGGAGATGTGTGGTTTTCACTGGACAGGAAGGTAATCTGAAAAGTAACTAGTAACTGAAGCTGTCACACAAATGTAGTGGAGTGAAAAGTACAATATTTGCCTCTGAGATGTAGTGGAGTAGAAGAATAAAGTTGCATAAAATGGAAATACTCAAGCACCTTGAATTTGTACTCGAGTAAATGTACTTAGTTACCTTCAAGATTAAAACGACTGATAAATGATGATAATGTAATCAAGTACAGGTGAAGTGTTTTGTAATAATCTCAGTTACACAAAGAACGTGTTTCTTGTGTTTTCTGTTTCTACTGAAGGAATGTAACTAAGTACATTTACTCAAGTACTGTACTTAAGTACATTTCTGAGGTACTTGTACTTTACTTGAGTATTTCCATTTTCTGCTTCTTCATACTTCAAGTCCACTACATGTATTTGATCACTTTAGTTACTAGTTCCTTACAGATTACATGCAGCATCAGAAGTATCAGTGGGTGTAGACAGAGCTCAGGGTGGTGGTGGTGGTGGTGAAGTATCAGTGGGTGTAGACAGAGCTCAGGGTGGTGGTGGTGAAGTATCAGTGGGTGTAGACAGAGCTCAGGGTGGTGGTGGTGAAGTATCAGTGGGTGTAGACAGAGCTCAGGGTGGTGGTGGTGGTGGTATCAGTGGGTGTAGACAGAGCTCAGGGTGGTGGTGGTGGTGGTGGTGAAGTATCAGTGGGTGTAGGCAGAGCTCAGGGTGGTGGTGGTGGTGGTGGTGGTGGTATCAGTGGGTGTAGACAGAGCTCAGGGTGGTGGTGGTGGTGGTGGTGGTGGTATCAGTGGGTGTAGACAGAGCTCAGGGTGGTGGTGGTGGTGGTGGTGGTGGTATCAGTGGGTGTAGACAGAGCTCAGGGTGGTGGTGGTGGTGGTATCAGTGGGTGTAGACAGAGCTCAGGGTGGTGGTGGTGGTGGTGGTATCAGTGGGTGTAGACAGAGCTCAGGGTGGTGGTGGTGGTGGTGGTGGTGGTATCAGTGGGTGTAGACAGAGCTCAGGGTGGTGGTGGTGGTATCAGTGGGTGTAGACAGAGCTCAGGGTGGTGGTGGTGGTGGTATCGTGGGCGTAGCGAGCGCTCTGGCTGGCACAGGAAGTGAGTGAACAGATGGTGCAGCAGGTCCCTGCGGGTGGGGGCCGTGTTCACCACACCTGGAACACATAAAGTGGATGTTCCTCCACACGTGGAGTCCACAGAGAGCTCGTTAACTCCACCTGGAGCCTGACGGTGCTGACGGGGTACACGACATCATCAGTGACATCACTGCTGAGGGATGATGTCACAACAACAGGAAACAACAGGATGTATGAACCGTCAGTGGAGAACAGCTGTTTGAAATACCAACCATCCTCATGTGAAGCACGTGAAGCAAATCACGTTTCAACATGTGGAATTAAAATCCTGTTTCATGTGAGCAGAGATTCATCAGTGACTGTGTGAAGTTCAATGACTGTGTGAGGTTCAATGACCTGGTGTGAGGTTCAATGACTCGTGTGAGGTTCACGTGTAGAGAGATACGTGGTGGTGGGATCAGTTGAGTCATTTCTGTTTTATATTGTGACGTTTAATGAGTAAATTACTGGAAATACTCTGTTCCACGTCAACGCTCTGCACTGAAGGGGGTTCTTCTTAGAGTAACAGAGTAAAAGTACTCATTCTGCAGAGTAATCTATATGATATTATTGCAGCGCTCATTTTAATCGCTTCATATTCTGCTGCTAGTTTATGAATTTCCCTCCCGGATCAATAAGTTTGATCTGAATCAATAATATGACGTCAGAATGTGTCTGTTGCTTTCATTGTGTTTTTAATCTGAATCTGAGCAAATAAATGTAAAAACATGTTCCTCTGAGGAGTAAATGTACTCAGTTACTCTGTGGCCCCTCCTCTTCC
>NC_133226.1:28710449-28745449 GCF_040436345.1 Pagrus major | reverse complement strand
GGGGCCGCTGGAGGACAGCGGGTAGGCCGGGTACAGCGGGGTCTTCATCTCGGCCATGCTGTGCAGAGCGGCCAGCGGGGGGGTGCTGAGGAGGAAGCTCTGTCGGGACCCGTCCATCTGACCCACCGCTAACATTACCACCTGTGAGGGGGGACACCCGGGACTGGAGCAGGTCTCTGTGGGTCTGTAGGGCCCTGCGCACCTGACAGAGTCCGGACTAAACCACAACCAGAACCCGCTCTGCTCGGGACTCACAGCCAAAGCCCATGTCAGGATGAGTCTGAGGAGAAATCCAGAGGAAAGCTCCAAGAAGAAGAGAGCCGAGGTTCCCCCGCAGACACAGCCGGGTCCGGGGCTACACAGCCGGGTCCGGGTCTACACAGCCGGGTCCGGGTCTACACAGCCGGGTCCGGGTCTGAGGTCCGGGTCTACACAGCCGGGTCCGGGTCTACGGGTCCAGGTCCACTTTAAAGCCACTTTGTGTGCCGAGCTGAAGAAGTTGTGAGATAATAAAAGTGCTCGTGCCTCCGCTCTCTATTAGCTGCACTCAAACTTTGAGAGGAGGACGCACGCAGCAGGAGGGGCTCGCTCCCCATTGGCTGACCCGACGGTGACGTGGCGGTCTGGATTTAGGACGGCCTCCTGATTGGCTCAGCGGCTCGGCCCTGATTCGCTGGAGGAGCCGCGAGAAATCATTTTTAATATTTGATGAAGTTTAACAGAAGAATGTGGATTTAAAGTGTAAACATCGATCTGCGGCTTCATGACGGAATTATTAATATTAAGATGCTTTAATGAGTTTAAAGGTTAAAATAAACACTTTAACAAAATACTTCAATATTAATATTAATAAAGTCTGTCATTAAATTATTATTCATTGATATTAAACAGTAAAAATAACAGTTTCTGAATCAGCTCTCTCTCTTTCATCATGACGTCATATAAACTCTTAATAAATCATATTTGTGTCTTTTATTCATTTTTACTGAACAAACGTTAAACTGTTGAGCTCCAGGCCACCAGGAGGCGCTCTGATCTCACACTGTGTTACACATGTTTTAATTTTGTTTGTTTTGTTTATTTAAATAATTTTTATATAAAAATAAAATATATTTTCACACAAGGTGACGTGGGTCCAGCACGTCAGCAGGCTAATTCTTGTTAGCTTTGTTAGCTTGTTTACTTTTCTTTATTCTTCCACTTCAGCTCTGATTCATCTGAACGACTGATGATATATTTTAATTATGAATAATAATGAAAACAGATTTATTTATCAGATAAAATCTGATGTTAATTATTACAAAACAAACAGAACTTTAAAAATTAAATTCATATTAAAACATTTACCTTTTTAATAAATAAACTCCGTCAGTAAACAAGATCGCAGATTAGCAGATTAGCAGATTAGCAGATTAGCAGATTAGCAGCTAGCTGAGCTAACGGATCAGAACAGAAGAGAAGCTGCAGATTTTTATTTTACCGTTAAAAATAAATATGTTCAGTAAACACACGAGTGATTTCAGGTCAAACAGTGAAACGCTCCTTTAATCAGATCACAGACTGAAACTAAATGTTCGGACGTTATTTTAATGTTTTTACAGAAACGTTCGTTTAAAACATTTCAGATAATTCACTTTACGTTTCTGCCTCACTGCTTCGCCTCTGCTCCTCTTCTGTCCATCACAATGTCACTATAATATAATTACATATTTTACACACACATACATATTAATTCTAATGTAATCTGGATTACAGTTATTTATGTTTGTAATCAGATTAAATAATCCTGAGTAGATTATCAGATATGATATTCAGCATTTTTCTGATAATCTGTGTTTTTCTGTCAGATTGGTGATAAAAAAACTCATTTAAAAAGTTCTGCTTTGGTTCTGATGTAAGGTCCACACACACAATCTGACCAGTAACAGACTGAAACAATACAAAGTAACGAGTAACTAAAGTTATTTAATAAATGTAGAGGAGGAGAAATAAACTGGATGTTTTTAACGTTTTACAGAAACATCATGTTCTGTTTCAATCGACGTCTCGTTACCTGAGAACATGTAACAGGATTACAAGGTTCAGTTAAAGTTAAAGTCTGATATAATCAGATTACATTTAGTAAAAAAGGTGATTACTAACAGGATTATAATTATAAAATAAAGAATCTGAACCCTTCATGAGTTTCACACAAGATTAAATAAAAATCTTCTTACTGATATTTATTTTATGTTTTCCTTATTTTTTTTGGTCTGGAGGTAATCCAGAAGTAACTAAAGTAATCAAGTTACATTACTTTAATACTGTCACACAGGGATGAAGTTACTGACTACATTTTAAAATCAGTAATAAGTAACTGTTACCGTCCGAACGCTGGTCCAGGATTATTGATTACATCTTTAAAATATCCTGATTTTAAAATCAGTGTTTGTTTGTGAAACGTAACTGTTGATTTAAAGACGATATAATTTAAATACACGTGAAGTTTTAATATCATAAAATGTTTCAAATGTTTTCAGATGTTTAAAGAGAAAAAAGAAGATTTGAAGAATTTTAATATTTGAGTTCATTTCAACACAAGGTGAAATATTTTCTCCAAAAGTAATCAGATTAGATTACATTTTGTAACTTGGTGGATTAATTATTACTAAATTGCCGCATCACTTGTGTTCAGAACTCAGTCAGTAATCAGATGATTCACACAGCTCGTTACTGTGTTAGTGCGTCAAACCGCTGTGAGTCAGAGTTTAACAGCAGAACATAAACTCCACTGAGAACAACAACAACAATTGTTTGTTTGTTTATTTGTTGTTGTTATTTTTGGTTATTGTTTGATTATTCCAGATGTTTGCTTTAGTTAGATTTTAGAGTGTGACAGCATTTTATTTTGCTTGTTATTTGTTTAGTCTAATTATTTCCTTCTTCAGCACGTTCACGCCTGTCTCCTTTTATTTATGAATGTGGGCTCCTGAGGTTATAAGGCAGGAGGACAGGTGAAGGACCATGATGCACCTGGGTGGGCCTGTGGTTTTTAACAGAGCAGCAGAAGCTGCAGATTTACTTTGTTCTTTGTTTTGGAAAAATAAATGATGAAAACCAAAGAAACCCTGAACTTCCTCTGTCACAGCTGCACTGCGAGCTCCTGGTGCAGCTGTGGCTCGATGATTTTTATTTTGAAGTTTGATTTAGATTATCTGATAAATGTCCACTTCACTTTTATTTCACTCTTTTACTCTCCAGAACAAAAGTCAGTCTGTCTTCAGTAGAAATCAAACAGACTCACAGCTGAGAACAAACTGATCAGATCAATATTTATATTTATTCTTTGTTCACTCTGAACACATGAAGCTGTTTCATGTAATCAACCTGCTCGTCAGCTGAGAGATTTATATTAAACATAAATCTGCTTCTGTGGAATTCAGTTATATTTAATCTAATGTGTGATCATTAGACCTGATCAGTGTGATCAGGTCTAATGATCACACTGATCACTGTGATCATATTGATGAGGAAGCTGATCAGAAGGCCTCCACTCTGGTACTGAGGCGCCCCCTGCTGCTCAGTCAGAGAACAGCAGCACTGACCTGCAGCATGCAGAGCTGAACTGGACTTTTCCTCAAGTTCTGTATCAGAGTGCAGATGTGAGGTTCTTATTACTGCTACTTGTTACTTTATACACCAGTTCAGAGTGAAACTGTGGTTCTGACTCAGTCACTGCTGATACTGTTACTACATGCAGATGATACAAAGCTATTTCCCCTCAGCGACCCATCAAGTATTTCAGATCTGATTCTGATGAAGCTCAGAATACTTCACGACTCTCCAGAGGAAAGGACTTTTCACTCCACTACATTTATTTAATGACTGTTAAATCAATGTTATTCCAAAATGGATTAAATTCATGAATCTCCTCAAACATCACCTCATTATGACAACGTGAACACAGCCTCTGCCATGAGCTCAGGTGCATCCTGTTTCCACTGGTCATCCTTCAGATGTTTCTACAACTTGATTGGAGTCCACCTGTGGTAGATTCAGTTGACTGGACATGATGTGGTCTGTCTATAAGGTCTCACAGCTGACGGTGCGTGTCCGAGCACAAACCAAGCCATGAAGTCCAAGGAATTGTCTGTAGACCTCTGAGACAGGTTTGTATCAAGGCACAGAAACATTTCTGCAGCACTGAAGGTCCAAATGAGCACAGTGGCCTCCATCATGTGTAAATGGGAGACGTTTGGAGCCACCAGGACTCTTCTTAGAGCTGGAACCACCAGGACTCTTCTTAGAGCCGGAGCCACCAGGACTCTTCTTAGAGCCAGAGCCACCAGGACTCTTCTTAGAGCTGGAGCCACCGGGACTCTTCTTAGAGCCGGAGCCACCGGGACTCTTCTTTTCATTTGACTTTTACTGTCGACATCCCAACTTCTGTCTCTGAGTCGTCATGGTGACACAGCTGTCCATCAGGAGGTCCAACAGTAATCATGTCACCCATCAGTCTGCATCACTCAGCGGGTCAGCAGGACGACCTTCAGTCTGTTGTTACGTTAAATGTGCATCATTACATCGTGTACAGAAGTTACATCAGACCTGTTAGTTCCTCTGTTCATCATCACACGTGTACTTTTGATAACTGATCAGCTGTGCGAACGACGTCACACCAACATCAACTTTGTCTCTTCTGTTCAGTCGCTCACGTTCACTTTATCTGTACTTTGACTTCAGGATACTTTTCACAGCACTGCTCAGAGTAACTGAGTACATCTACTCAAGTACTGTGTATAGGGAAGGTTTTAAGGTACTTGAGTATTTACATTTCCTGCTTCTTTATATTTCCTCTCCACATTTGAGACAAATATTGTACTTTTACCCCATTACATTTATGATAGTTACTTTACAGATTACATCCTGCATCAGACACACCAGCACATTATAGTTTTACATTGAAATGTTTCAGCTACTTGTACTTTTGATACTTAAGTACATTTAACATCAAACACTTTAAGACTGTTACCCGAGTACTATTCACACAGGCGACTCGCTTCTACAAAATATTTTGACTCTTAGGAGTAACTTAGTATAGTAACTTAGGAGTATGACGTGTACTTTTACAACAGAACAGTTTATTTTGTTACAAATACTTGTAATATTCTGACTGTAGTATTTGTACTTTAACTTCAGATGAGTTCTTCCTCCAGCACTGATGATTCACATCCAGTGTTTTTATACCTTTAACACATTTTTATTAACAGCTTCTGTCGTGGAGCATTTTAAACATGTTGAATCTTCAGTTTGTCCTGAGACGTGAACAACGATCACAGAACATCAGGATGAGGAGAGAATAAAGCAGCCACAGACTTGATGGTAATAAACATGTCGAGCTTTATTGATTTACTCCCGGGCCATCAGTTTCTGCTTCTTGAGCTTCTTCTGTGAAACCTGCAGAACAAACTCTCAGTTAGTGACGTCACGACAGGTAACACAGCTGCTCATGAACAGGTGAGCTGCTCAGACAAAACAGTTTGTTTTCATGGTTCATCCAAAGGTGTCCTAAGTGGTCATCAGTGCAACATCACGACCTGGAGAGGAGGCTGAAGCTGTGATCGGACCGGATCAGATCGGATCGGATCGGATCACACCATCAGCCTCCTCCACCTGCTCCACCTCCTCACCTTCTTCTTCTGAGCCACCTCCTCCTCTGGTTTGGGGACGATCTGCTCCTTCTCGGTCAGGATCATCTCGATGTGGCAGGGGGAGCTCATGTAGGGGTTGATGCGGCCGTGGGCGCGGTAGGTACGCCTCCTCATCTTGGGGGCCTTGTTGACCTGGATGTGCTCGATGACCAGAGAGTCCACATCCAGACCCTGAAACCAGATCCAGACAGAACAGGTCAGAGACATGAAGCACAGCAGCCGTCAGCCACGCTGACTCTTCTGTACAGCCAACAGCTTCACTACACTGAGACTGATCCAGAAACAGCTTGTCTGAACGTCTGTTTGTGAACATGTCGGCCTCAACTTCAGATCAATCTTTGACAAAGTTCAGCTGATGATAATCTGGATTCATCGATTCAATATTTAAAATGAGTACAAATGTGGATCAGTGTTTCATCCTGTTGTTCAGAGATTCAGTTTACAGGCGGAAGGAAACAAAATATTCACATGTAACAAACCGACAGACTTTATTCTTTAAAATGACTCAAACTGATCAATAGTTGAAGCTCCTCCACCATGTTGTGAGGATGAAAACAGTCATTTTACAGACCCGACTGTTGAACGGGTCGTCCATGTTAAACCTAAACAGCTGTGGTTCAGCATCTGTCTCCTCTTCAGACTCACTGAACTGCCTGGAAGCAACATTTTGGGAACCAGATCAAAAATAAAATGTCTCGCTGCCTTCAGACGTCCCTCCAGCTTCACTTCCACCCCTGAGCTGATGAACATGTCGGTGGGGAGCAGGTGAACGTACCTTGAGCTCAGCGTTGCTCTCGGCGTTCTTGAGCATGTGCAGCAGGAACTCTGCGCTCTTCTTGGGCCAGCGTCCCTGAGTCCAGCCGAACTGTTTGGCCTGAAAACATCATCAGCTGTTAACATGCGATAAAACCTCCGTGTGATCTACAGCTCGTCTGTCTGAACGCTGCTCAGATACAAAGATTATTTTCATCTTTAATCCAAAGGTGTCCTAAGTGGTCATCACAGCAGCGTTACACACTTCAGTTTCACCTCTGTGCTGAGGTCAGAGCTCACCTGGGCACACCTGCCGACTCCACCGTTGTAGCGACGGAACGGGACACACTGGTGCTTGACGATGACGTCCCTCAGGTACTTGTTAGCCTTGCGGATGTGCATGCCCTTGATGGCCTGGGCTGTCTCACGGGTGTTCTGGTGAGAAAAACAAGCAAACGATCACGACCCGAAACCTCAGAACCAGTCACGACTAAGACACGACAGCAGTAAAGACGTGTCGTACAGACTGAAAACTGATGGATTAAATAAATCTCTACATATAGGTAGATATGAGTCATGTGTAACAAAAAACATTAGAAATTATTTGTTAAACCAAATCAGATCACTTGTGTAATCAGAACCAACAAAGTTAAAGAGGAATCCACCTCAACACATCATCACTTTAACAAAATCCTTCATGTGTTTCATTAAACTTAGTTATTTCATTTTGACTACAAACAGGGGAAACTTTAAAACAGTAATTTACTGTTAATATGTTTGTTCAAAAAATGTCCGACTACATGTTGTTTGGAGACGTCTCCTCTGAGATCAGCTGCAGGTCAAACAAAAGTCATCTGACTAACGATCTGCTAGAATAACTTTCATATTCAAACTGAATGATTGATGATGGCATGAATATATTGTGTAACTGAGAAGAAAACTGATTGTAAACTTAACTGCTGCAGCAACTAATGATTACTTTAATTACTTGTCGATAGTCGTCCTGATCAATCAACTAAAGCTGTATCAACTCCAGGTTCTCACTCTTCTAGAGATCCGTTTCCAGTGACAGCAGACGGAGGTCGCACACTAGTATTTTCCGTCATTAATCAATTTATAACCCCAATATGTTTTTCTCTGGTGAACTTATTCCCTGCTGCTTCTCTCATTTTCCATTTCTTTGACTGGAAAACTGGTGAACTGTTCTCCAGATCCTCCAGGACCAGTGAACTGTTCTCCAGATCCTCCAGGACCAGTGAACTGTTCTCCAGACCCTCCAGGACCAGTGAACTGTTCTCCAGACCCTCCAGGACCAGTGAACTGTTCTCCAGATCCTCCAGGACCAGTGAACTGTTCTCCAGATCCTCCAGGACCAGTGAACTGTTCTCCAGATCCTCCAGGACCAGTGAGAACCCTGCAACTACTTTTGTCAGGGCCAGGTTTGAAAACAACGAGGCACCAGGGGTCCAGATTTACTTCTGACCCGTGAAGCTCAGTTTGTGTTAAACATGTGTTTGTTTTGTCGTCTCACCACAGAGCAGGTTAAACACATGCAGCTTTCTTAATGTCAGAATCAGGCGGTCGGTGTGACGGCTTCAACAGCCTGAGCTGAAATCATCACGTGTTCAGAATGAGGATGTTAAAGAGCCTGTTGAAGGTCTGAAGTACCCGATCACCCTCCACTTATATTTTATAATAACCACATGTCTAAAAACACCAGACTTCATTTCAGGACTTGTTTCGTTTGAACAGCTTCATGAGACCGTCTGAAACACTGCGCTGCCGTCTGAAACACTGAGCTGCCGTCTGAAACACAGAAACACTGCGCTGCCGTCTGAAACACTGAAACACTGAGCTGCCGTCTGAATCACTGAGCTGCCGTCTGAAACACAGAAGACAAACGCCTGAATGAAGCGGTTCTTACCTTGAAGTGGACCCGGAGGTTGGAGCCCCTGGACTTACATGCTGCAAGAACAGACAACAGGGTCAGAACCAGAGAATCTTACACTGACGTCATGTTTCATTCACGAGGCGGCTCAGATCTTTGTTGTTATTTTCATGTTGAATCCAAAGGTGTCCTAAGACGTCATCACAGCAGCCACACACACACACACACACACACACACACACACACACACACACACACACACACACACACACACACACACAGCTTTACTCACATTTAGTCGGGTTCTCGGGGTCGAGAGAGTAGCGGACCATTTTCAGATATCTGCAACAACAAATCAATCATCAGTTCATCGATTAATTCACTCTGTAAAAAGCTCCTCGTGCCCACTGTTGGCACCGTTAGCATTAGCTCGAGTTAGCTTAAGCTCATAGCAGCCACGACTACCAACAACCAACTAAATACACCAGCTAACACTTTGAAGCACAGAACTGGAGCTGGACCGGGTCCGGAGAGGAACCAGCGCGGTAACTGGACTTAATTCGCTCTGAATCAGCTCACGCAGCCAACATGGCGGAGCCCTGACGACCAGCACCGACCCGGCGTCCACTCAAACATCAAATTAACACAGATTCTCGGCTCCATTAACAAACATATCGCTGCATCTGATGTGTTCAACGGTGGTGAACAACACGCAGCCGGTTAAAAGGCAGGATGGCGCAGATTAGCAGAGATTAAACACAGATTCTGCTCTCCGGGAGTCGGACGGGTCTCCTACCTCTGAGGCCGCGGAGGGAAGAGGAAGAGCCGGAGCAGCGCGCCTCCTCTTCTGCTTCTTGTACGATCACCGCCCCCTGGCGGCCGGGAGGAGGAGCCGCGCGCTGCAGGGCCGGGAGCGGCCGCAGGGGGCGCTGTTTGACAGCTCACACCGCTCCTGGGTCCGACAACAGCAACAACAGCGACTACCACTGCTCATGATTCACTGTTTTATATCATGTTATTATTATATCATGTTATTATTATATCATGTTATTATTATATCATGTTATTATTATATCATGATATTATTATATCATGTTATTATTATATCATGATATTATTATATCATGTTATTATTATATCATGATATTATTATATCATGTTATTATTATATCATGTTATTATTATATCATGATATTATTTATATCATGATATTATTATATCATGTTATTATTATATCATGTTATTATTATATCATGTTATTATTATATCATGTTATTATTATATCATGATATTATTATATCATGTTATTATTATATCATGTTATTATTATATCATGTTATTATTATATCATGTTATTATTATATCATGATATTATTATATCATGTTATTATTATATCATGATATTATTATATCATGTTATTATTATATCATGATATTATTATGTCATGTTATTATTATACCATGTTATTATTATATCATGTTATTATTTATATCATGTTATTATTATATCATGTTATTATTATATCATGTTATTATTTATATCATGTTATTATTATATCATGTTATTATTATATCATGTTATTATTATATCATGTTATTATTTATATCATGTTATTATTTATATCATGTTATTATTTATATCATGTTATTATTATATCATGTTATTATTTATATCATGTTATTATTATATCATGTTATTATTTATATCATGTTATTATTATATCATGTTATTATTATATCATGTTATTATTATATCATGTTATTATTTATATCATGTTATTATTATATCATGATATTATTATATCATGTTATTATTATATCATGTTATTATTTATATCATGTTATTATTGTATCATGATATTATTATATCATGTTATTATTATATCATGATATTATTTATATCATGATATTATTTATGAGCGTCTCCATTATTATAACCCAGTGATGGAATCTAACTAACTACATCTACTATTAGTACCATAAGTATTGTAATTAAGTAACATTTTTTAAGGAGTATTTCCATCTTCTGTTACTTTATACTCAAACTACATTTATATAATAACTTTAGTCACTAGTTACTTTACACATTACATGCTGCCTTTACTTTTACTTGTACTTCGATACTTAAGTACAATTTAAACGTAATGGAGTAAAACACACAATATTTAAATTGACTTAGTTACTTTCAGAGTTAAAAACACTGATACATGATGACCACAAACATGTTGAATATCAGATCTGATGTAAATACTTTACTTGTACTTTTGATACTTAAATACATTTAATCTCAGATACTTTAAGACTTTTACTCGAGTACTATTCATATAAGTTCCTTTCACTTTTACCAAAGTAATGTTTTAACACCATGTTTACTTTTACTCAAGTTTGCACACATTCAGATAGATTCATTCATCCAGTGATCGACCCTGAGAGTCAGTCTACTCATATTTCAGTTCCTCTTCCAGAAATCAACGTTATTAAAGTGGCTTCAATTTATAATTTTTTTCATAATAATAATAATAATTCAGAATGATGAAGTGTCCGTGGTGCTGATGAAGCTCCCCTCAACTCTGTTCATCTGTCTGAGCACAACTTCTCTCCTCCAGTTCAGCCTCATGTTGTGTTCAGTACTTGAGACAGACCAGACTCCCTTAACAAATCAGCTAATTTTAAGAGTTGTTGAGTAGCATAACACTTTATAACGTAGTGAAACTCTGTCTCTGACAGACTCTGAATCATCGTCTCCTTCTTGTAAATTCAGCAAATGTTCTACATGAACTTCTTTCTGTCTTTGTGTAGAAACTGATCATATTTGAACGGCTGCAGTAAAATGTGAGCAGCTCCTCTGCGCCTGATGTAAAGACTCAGACAGAATAAAGGGCCGACAGCTGAGTGGTACTAAAGCCAGTTATTGGTTTATTTGGTATTTCATGTTGTGACCTGTTGAAACAGCTACATATAAAACCCTGTGCTCACTCTCAGTGAGTCATGCACAACATTGCACTGTAAATAATGTCAAAGCTCAAAGAGTGGTCAACATACAAAAATAAAGATATTATTTACAACAATCAGACAAAAACAAGTTTTTTCCTCAAACAGTGAAAAACATCAGAAATGAATGAGAGACCACGTGAAGTGAAACGAAGACCGACAGACCTGATGCTCAGCTGCTCCTCACGTCACCTTATCATGTTTCTACAGGTCAGAGTCTGTGGTGACGTCTGCTGGAGGAGACAGTGGACATAAATATCTGTACAGTCCCACTGAGCTCTCACATCCTTGGCATAAAAGATCATCCGGTAACTTTACATCAGTTCATGTCATGCTAAACCAAACCTCTGTACAGGAAGAGTGGATTTAAGACGGCTGCATCCCTCTCCTCTCAGCGTGGAGCTGTCGCTGTGTCGCTCTGCACCTCGCCTCACTGACAGAATTATAACTGTCCCTACAGGAACAGAACCTGGAGAACAGAACCTGCAGAACAGAACCTGGAGAAGGGCCCGGCTTTTACCTTACAGAACGAAGTGTAGAAACAATCTCAACTTTTATTTCACTGGACCTGGAGTCTGACTGTCTTCTCTCTCAGCCTTACAGCTGATTGTTTCTATGATCCAGATGATGAACTTCATCAAACTTCATGCAAAATATTTTATTCACCACATTTCTGCCGACAGGTTCACTTTTTCTTTTCAAACTAAACTCACGACTTGAATCTCTTCAGTTACTAAACAACAAAAATGTCCTGAAACCCGTCTGATGTCTGTTCTGGTCTCAACATGTCTGTTGGTGCTGTTTGTTCATTTATTTATACATAGATTTTTTTGCATCCTCTTTATTTCATGTCTCTTCTGCAGCTTTATTTTCACTGATACACTTGATTTGTTTTACAGACGATTACAAACACAATTCTGACTTTTTTCTCAGGAAGAGAATTCTGAGAAAAAAGTCTGAACTTTGAGTCAGAATTAAAAATCTTTACAGTCCTCATCCTCCTCATCTCTGCAAAGAAAACTTAGCATCTCACTTAGCTTAGCATAGCTAAACACGGTCGTTCAGGGGTTTAAACGCAGCTGTGTGTTCAGTCACTGTGACGCTGTGAGAGCCGACAGACGAGCTGATTCAGGTGACGTTCAACACTGTGGTTCATGCAGTGATGCTATAAACAATCTGTAGCTGCTGTGATCAAAGCACCATGGAAGCAGAAGACTTAATAAAAAACTGAAGGGAGGAGATTCAGATTGTCATATTTCATTTTTCACATTAACAGACAAATTTGTAAATAATTAAAATGCGTTCAATATATCAGAACATCTGATCCGATTCTCACAGCCTCAGGTGGCTGATCAGGGTGAGGGTGTCTCTGTGCTAAGCTAAGCTAAGCTAACCAGCTGCTGGCTTTAGCTTCATATTTACTGTGTCGGTGGAATCAATCCAAACAAGTAAAAGAAGAGCAGGAGCTCAAAGTTACAGTTGATTCCTGCAGCTGCGTCTGAGAAACATTTTGATTTATATCCAGAAGTTTAAACCTGAATCTCAGCGACAGACGCAGCAGCGACAGACGCAGCGGTGAGAGACGCAGCAGCAACAGACAGCGACAGACGCAGCAGCGACAGACAGCGACAGACGCAGCAGCGACAGACAGCGACAGCCCCTCTACATGTCAGTTTGCCTTCAGGTGTAGGCACAGAGAAATATGTACACATGGAAATAGCTGCAGTTCCTGTTCTTGCGGTCCGGCTCCGTTCAGGCTCGTCCGTTCATCCAGAGCTGCAGTCACAGTTTTTTAGATATTGCAGAAGATTTCAGTTCTGATCTCACAGCTGAGAGCCTCTCTTACAAACAGCGTGTACTTTAGTGTCAGAGTTGAGAGTTCTTCATGATTTCAGCTACATTGATTTAAAAAGTAGAGGCAGGAGGTTCTGGTCCAAAGACTGAGAAACTGTGAAGCCTGTTGGGTCGACTGGGCTGAAGTTTGTGCTCATCAGGCTACTTAGATACTGTTGGATGTGATGAGAGCGCAGGAACAGAGCTGAACTACCTGCAACAGAAGACAGACGACAGTCAGACAATATTTCAGATGTAATAATAAGAGAAGTCTGCAGATTATTACAGACAGAACCGGATCAGGTGAAAGAGTTCTGAGGTTAAAGTCAGAATCTGTCCTGATCCGTCTGTAATCACGTGTATGAATATGAGATAATAAGTGTATTTGTGTCAGGACTAAGAGTGAAGGTGAAGAGGGCCTGCAGTGTGGAGGACGTGGTGGAGGACGTGGTGGAGGACGTACTGTGAGGCAGTGATCCAGAGTGCTGCTTCAGCTGCAGCTTCAGTGTGATGCAGGAGGAGGTGTAGCAGGCTGACGGGGAGGTGTGGAGGAGACGGTCAGGGGTGGAGGTGCAGGTGGATCCAGATCACTTGAGACAGGGGCTGACCACGGTGGGTGTGGGGGGGTAAACCAGAGCCACGTTGACCCGCTCCGAGCCGTTCTTTGGACAGATGATCTCGGTCAGACCTTCAGGCCGCGGCTGGCTCAGCAGCTCCCCTACAACACACACACACACACACACACACACACACACATTATATATTATATCATACCTCATTTATCATATGAGATGTTATATATTATGGGTCCGGCTCTGTATTGTCTGGTTCTGTATAAAGTTGACTGGATCTCTGGAAGGTAAAGACTTGTGACCTGACTTCAGACACGCTGACTCGTCTGTGTTCATCTCATGTTTTCAGTTTATAACCAACAATATCATCATTAATAACTCGGGACTTGAGTCACACGTCTGTTATGTAGCTGTGACAGGCTCCAGCTGCAGTGCATTGTGGGAAACACTCTGACCGGCAGCAGGTTCGGAGCGGCTGCAGCTCACTGGAAGGTGAACGCGTTCCTTCATCCAGCAGGTGGCAGTGTTTCTACACTGAGCTGCTGCAGTTGACCCACTGAGTCCCAGCAGGGGGCGCTGACTCGCTCTGTTTACAGAACTGATCTGAGGTCAGCTCTTTGTGGGACAGCAGAGGCATGTTCAGTCATATCCGGAGGCCCGGGTCGTTTCTGTACCCTGAACTCTGTCTCCCAGAATGCATCCTGTCTCACTAACTGAACACTTCAGTCACGTGTGTGAGTGAGTTTCAGCTGAGTGGATCTGAGCCCAGGTGCAGACTGTCTCAGTCGGGTCAGAAGCGACTGTTGGGACGGACGTGAGTTTTATCTCGACCAGAACAAAACCATCATGTGATCTCACTGATCCAACTACAGACCGGATCAGAACCAGACCTGCTGATCAGCTCCTGTGTGGATGATACAGAACATGTACTGAACACAGACAGAACCTTTGTTCAAATTAAGTTATGATTTATGAAATCATTTCTGTGCTTCAGCTCACATAGTCAACAACAACACAACGACGACAAGCAGGATTAAAATATATTAATAATAATATATTAATACGTGTCCCACTGAGACTGAGACGGGTTTGGACTGAAGCCTGGGACAGCAGCAGAGTGTGTGTGTGTGTGTGTGTGTGTGATATCTGAGCTGATCAGTGTGTGTGTGTGTGTGTGTGTGTGTGTGTCTGTGTGTGCGTGCGTGCGTGTGTGTGTTTTCATTTTGTCCTTGTAGGGTTCATGTAGTCAGTGTGGATATAAAGAACAGATTAAATATGACAGAGTGTGTGTGAGTGTGTGTGTGTGTGTGTTGGTGGTGTAAACTAACACACACACACACACACACACACTGAGCTTCCTGACTGTTCAGACAAACACAAGTGGCCTATTTCTTCATCGTCATCATTGAATGATGCCGGTTAAAGCAGATTAATGTTTAATCTGCCGGGTCAGAACCACCTGCCCCCCTCCAGGGTTTAATCTGATCCACACACAGATTTATTAACAAATAATAATTCTGACCTTCAACTGAGAAAATGTGTCCGAACACAGAGAACACAGAAACACTCAGAGACATCGTGAGCGTCTATTCATCGTCCACAGAGCATCTCTGGACCTTCCCAGCAAAGCTCGTGCATGCTAACACTGTTAGCTCAGCCGCTTTTTAATCTTACAAGGGCGTAAACATCGTCTCCTCCTGGAGGAATAAACACCTCCAGTCACATGTTGATGATGTTGCAGGATGTAGAGCACCACCCTGCAGATCAGTGCCGGGTCCCAGGACCCTCACAGCCAGAGGAGGCGCATCAGACGTCAGGTTCTGTTCTGTTAAATCTACTTTGTTCATTTTAATGTTTGATGTTGTCTGATCTCTTCCATCACACTGAGGCAGCGTCATGATGCAGGTGTGTTGAGAGGCGGCCGACGGCTCTGTGTGAGTCTCAGTCAGACAGATCCGGTTGCAGGCTGGAGGACGAGCTGCTGCTGGAAGCGTCCGGCTCTGCTGGACTAACCAGATAAGAAGCCTGTTAGTTCCTGATGGAAGAAACCAGCAGCCGCCGCTCTGCGTCTTCAGCAGCACTTAAACCATTAGGCTCATCGATCGCTCTGCTGTCCCCGCACATCCGCAGCCGTTCGGTCTGTTGGACTGAAGCCACGTGCAGTCAGAGCTGCTCTCACTCAGCCAGGACCCATCCACCTGACGCTGCTCCACCTTTACAACAACGTCCTCCAGCTCAGAGACACCAGTCCAGAGACACCAGTCCAGAGACACCAGTCCACATCACTGTCCTCACTGTGTGAAGCCCTTTGTGTTACTGTGATGTATGAAACGTGCCATACAAATAAAGACCACAGACCGACAACACAACCAGAGAACATTTTTCAGATTAAACAACGTCAGATTCTGAAGTCGGCACTTTGACAGTTTTCACTGAAGTCAAACATCTGAATATTTCTGCCGCTGCAGGAGATCAGATGTGTTTTTCATTACTGGAAGCAGCTGAGGCTCAAACATCCAGCTGTGTGTCCTGAATTAGGTCAAAGCCTGATAACTCCTCCTCCTCCTCCTCCTCCTCCTCCTCCTCCTCCACAATAACCTGACATCAAGACGCAGGAATGTGAGTCTCCCCCTCCTCAAACACCGTCAGCAGGTAGACGAATCATTCACATTCCTGCTCCGCTCTCCTCGTCTCCTCGTCTCCTTTCACCCATAAAAGGAGAAGTTTCCTGTCTCCAGGAAGCTCCCACTGGGCCGCTGGATGTTTGGAGAGTCTGGCCCAGCTCTCAGAGTCCAAACATCCCATTTCACTTCCTGTTCCTTTGTGAGCCTCAGTGTGAACGGACACAAGACCACCAGGACATGAAGGACGGACACAAGACCACCAGGACATGAAGGAAGGACACAAGACCACCAGGACATGAAGGACGGACACAAGACCACCAGGACATGAAGGAAGGACACAAGACCACCAGGACATGAAGGAAGGACACAAGACCACCAGGACATGAAGGACGGACACAAGACCACCAGGACATGAAGGACGGACACAAGACCACCAGGACATGAAGGACGGACACAAGACCACCAGGACATGAAGGAAGGACACAAGACCACCAGGACATGAAGGACGGACACAAGACCACCAGGACATGAAGGACGGACACAATATAAATCCTGGAAACTGTCCAGCTGATTAATCAAAACAGACAGTTAATGAAGCGTGGAGCTTTATGTTGCTCTGTTAGAAGCTGAAGGAGTCTCAGGATGTTGCTCTGCAGATCTTTATTACTGTGATCATCTCAGTCATCCTCCTCCTGACTCCTCCTGTCTCCTCCTGTCTCCTCCTCCTCTCCTCCTCTCCTGTCTCCTCCTGACTCCTCCTGTCTCCTCCTCCTCTCCTGTCTCCTCCTGACTCCTCCTCCTCTCCTGTCTCCTCCTGACTCCTCCTGTCTCCTCCTCCTCTCCTGTCTCCTCCTGACTCCTCCTGTCTCCTCCTCCTCTCCTGTCTCCTCCTGACTCCTCCTGTCTCCTCCTCCTCTCCTGTCTCCTCCTGACTCCTCCTGTCTCCTCCTCCTCTCCTGTCTCCTCCTGACTCCTCCTGTCTCCTCCTCCTCTCCTGTCTCCTCCTGACTCCTCCTGTCTCCTCCTCCTCTCCTGTCTCCTCCTGACTCCTCCTGTCTCCTCCTCCTCTCCTGTCTCCTCCTGACTCCTCCTGTCTCCTCCTGTCTCTCTCAGCCTGCAGCCACATCAGGTGTTTAAATATTTACACTCTTCTTCTAGAATAGAAACGTGTCTCTGAGGATCTGCTCTTGAGGCTCATGAAGCTCTTGAAGCTCATGAGGAGACGACACAAACACTTCGTCCCTCTCAGCTGATGAGGGAGGCCCCGTCTCTCTGAGCAGCTGGTAATCAGGTCACAGCGACGATCACCGAGAACAAAAGATCAGATGTGAGCCGAAATCAGCTTATGAGGCGATTTCAGGGAGAAATCAGGTCTGATCCACCTCGGTCGACCTTTGGCGTGATGACTGAAGCTCTGCCTCTATAAACCTGCTGCTCCCATGATGCACTGGGCCGCAGCAGGATGTGCTGACTGGTACACAACATGGTGCTCCACTCGCACCTCGTCTGCCCAGACGTCATAACTCAGTCAAATCTGGATCATGTTGTAATATCTGCAGAATAATCCATAACTGGACTGATCAGCTCATAATGATCATAATCAGTCTGACTCAGACGACCACAGAGAGACTCAGACTTACACTGCCTCTGTGTGTCTCTCTGGTGGTCTTGTTGGAGGCTGTCCTCATGTCAGTGTCCAGAGACTCGCTGTCTCATAATCGGTCCACAGCTCTGGAGTTAAAGCGCAGCTGTTTATTGACATTAATTCATATCAGAGTGATTTAACTTGTTTTTGTCTTCTTAAATAAAAATGATGCAGTTCATTAAAGAAGCAGAGCTTTAAATGTGAGTGGTAACAGAAATAAGACAGTTTCTGCCCGGGCCCGGTCCACTCCAGCGTCCTGTGTGACCTCTCCAACAGAAACCAGAGCTGTGACCCACAGACGGTCCTGAGCTCAGGTGCACATGCTGACTGAGCGGAGCATGTGAGTGTGTTTGTATGTGCTGTAAGCAGCAGTGTGGCAGACAGTGAGCAGCTGCTGCCAGCCACACACACACACACACACACACACACACACACACACACACACACACACACACACACACACACACACACACACACACACACACACACACACACACACACACACACACACAGCCCATCAGCTCAGCCAGAGGATTAACACTGCAGTGTGTCGAAACACTGTGGATCAAACACGTCACACTGCTAACTCTGGAAAAGACCAACACACACACACACACACACACACACACACACACACACACACACACACACACACACACACACACACACACACACACACACACGTGCACATCAACCAGCTGAGAAACATCGAATCAGCTGTGTGTCTGCGCCGACTACAGAACTACTACAGAGAGACTCAAAACAATCACACATGGTGTGTGTGGACACACTGACCGGCTGGTAATCAGCTGTGTGACTGTGGAGGAACAAAGAGTCAAACACGACTGACTGTTTATTAATCAGTTAGCATGTTCCCAGCTGTGAGCATGTTAGCGGTTAGCTCCCCAGCGACAGCAGCCCTGTGAGTGTGTTATGATCCCGTCCACAGGTCTCAGTGAAGACGCTCGGTGCAGACGTCCTGCAGCAGGGCTGAGACGGAGTGTGACTCTATGGGTGGATAAAAGCAGGATATGTGAAATGAGGCAGGATGAGGCTCAGAGACTCGGCCTCCGTCGGTGTATAACAGTCAGTGTGTAATCCTCTGTGATCAGCAGCAGTACTGCCAGAGATCCTCAGGAATGTGTGGCCTACTTCCACAGCAGAGGAAACACACCAAAAATAACTCAGGCTGGTGGCTCAGCCGGCCTCAGAGTACCTGTGTGAGCGTCACATCAAACCTCTGACTCAAACAGACGAGTGCTGAGGAGACGCCGTCAGGACGCAGACGTGAAGACTTCTGTAGAGAGTCAAAGGTCTGAGCCGTGTGTGTGTTCAAGGCCTCAACACAAATCTGTTCATGAAGGTAAATGTGACTGTGTGAATGTGAAGGAGTGAACGAACTGAAGTGTCATCGGATCTAAAAATAGATGAAACCTTCAGGAACTTTCAGCTGTTTTATTCAGGGAAGCCTGAAGCACTCGTCACACGAGGGCCTCGCTGCAGAGCGCCGGGATTCCCCCGAACACTGCTGCTAATAACCCTCAGTGTGTGTGTGTGTGTGTGTGTGTGTGGGTGTGTGTGTGCTCCAGCTGTTCACATCTGCCGTGTAATGAGATAAAGCGCCTGGTGCTGCTGAGCAGGGATCTGTCACACACTAACACACTGAGCAACAAACCGCTGAGACACAGAGCGACTCCGAAGAGACGAAACAGACGCGTGACGACCAGAGAACAGTTCACAACGACTGAAGACACTCACAACAACACAGACACAAAATGACCACAAACAGAGAACAACTAGACCAAAATGGTTCAGAACCACCTAAAGGATGCAGAACCGCCACGAACACAGAACAAATACAGAGACACAAAACTACTGTGGACCGGTTTAAACAGAGACCAACAGCTGAGCTCATCATCTTTGACTCCGTCACACAGATCTTCCAGTAAAACAGCTCATAATGACTCAAAGCCGTCTCCTGTCAGCACCGGTCCACACGGACTTTCTTCACTTCCACAGAACTTGTTAAAACAAGAAGTGAAACTCTGACTGCGGAACAAGAACCGCCCCAAACTGTCCGACTCATCAGAGCCGTAAACCTCAGAGCGAGTCAGTTCTGTTTCTGATGTCGACACGTCTGCAGGATCAAATCCAACTTCTGTCCACATCGACCAAAATCACGTCTCATATCCTGAAATGTTTCAGAAGAACCAGAGTTTTAAGACTGAACTTCATTAATACTGAAACTTGTTTAAAAACACAGAAACACAACAGAGGCGTTATTATAAAAGTGTGAAAGATGATAAAGTATGTAAAAGTGAGTAAATGTTGATGTCAGTGTCAACAGAGTAACATTAAAATATGAAAACTTTCGGAAAAATATGTAAATTGCAACAAGAACGAGATAGAGAAGACAGAAGTAATGATACTGAGACTGATTAAAGGTCAAACTGGACCTGATATCAAGTAAAAATAAGAACTTTCCAACTTTGATTAACCAGAATTAAGAAATTAACAAAGAATAAACAAGTGAACAAAAGACAAAGTGATGAAGAGAAACTCTGATGACGTTGGAAACATGGCAGAGAAGGAGAAACGGTCCAGAGAGAGGTCCTGTCCGTGACATCATCAGCAGGACCAACACCTTCTCTGTCAGACTGAAGAAAACCTGAGTGAAAACTAACGCTGCACAAATAATCCTCTAATCCAGGATCAGGAACCGGATCAGGAACCGGTTCAGGTTGAGAACTGGTTCCAAATCAAACACACAGCTGAGTCACAGTCACGACTGTTTCCTCTCTGTTCTGCACCGTGTTCAGTCGTGTTGATGCTGAAACCAGAATCAATAACTTCACTGTTATCAATAACATCTGATCAGTTCTCATCCTGACCCTGATCCTGATCCTGACCCTGACCCTGACCCCTGATCCTGACCCTGACCCTGACCCTGACCCTGACCCTGATCCTGACCCTGATCCTGACCCTGATCCTGATCCGATCCTGACATCAAAACCTACACACGCTGCAGCATGCCTCTCAGTCTTTATAAAGCTGCTGTAGCATCAGCCTCACTCATGTTGCTTCAACAGGCTGAAACTTAACCACCGTGTGAGACGACCACCTGACTGCATGTAGCCGTGCTGCAGGTGAACTAGCTGAACCTTCGGTCCTGCTGACAGCCACAACACGTCCTCACGTTACCGTCGGATCATCTCCAGAATAGAACCTGTGACACGTCGGTGACATTCCAGAGAGAGAAACCAGAGGAGAGACCGAGGAGAGACCGAGGACACCGAGCTCCAACAACATGCAAACACTCACGACAAGAGTCAGAGTTCAAATCAGCCTTCAGACAACAGGAACAGAGTGGACCAGAACCCAGCCATCATCTCCTCCTGATGATATAAAGTCAGGCTCAGCCATCATCTCCCCCTGATGATATAAAGTCAGGCTCAGCCATCATCTCCTCCTGATGATATAAAGTCAGGCTCAGCCATCATCTCCTCCTGATGATATAAAGTCAGGCTCAGTCATCATCTCCTCCTGATGATATAAAGTCTCCTGTGTCAGTGAACGTGTCGTCAGTCTGAGGTGTTTGGATCGTTGTCAGATTACAACATGAAATAAAATGATTAATAACCATGCAGCCAGCAGGACGACACACACTTCCTTCCCTTCAGTCAAGTTTCAACACGACGATCGATGTGACTCGGAGGCAGAACAATGAAGACGAGTATGAATCTGTCTGCTGATGATGCTGCGTTCAGGGAAACACCGTCATCACAGACCTGCTCAGTAAATCCTCTGAGTACTTCCTGACCGGCCACAGTCTCAGTCACATGTCTGAGATAATACAGCAGGATTACTGCAGGGTGATGTAACGGACCGTCATCCTCTCTAGAGATTACTCACCGACACATTTCACCTCGAGAACGACCCAAACACACTGAGCGCCCAAACACACCGAGCGCCCGAACACACCGAGCGCCCGAACACACCGAGCGACCCGAACACACCGAGCGACCCGAACACACCGAGCGCCCGAACACACCGAGCGACCCGAACACACCGAGCGACCGAACACACCGAGCGACCGAACACACCGAGCGGCGGTTTCTTTACATTTGACACTTTTCTCTGCTGTCAGCTTGTTAGTGTGAATGTTTCCTGGTTCTGGTTCCTCCTCTATGACAGTAAACTGAAGATCTTTGGGTTTTGGACAGAACCAGACATCTGAGGACGAAACACTGATTGAGGAAATGATCGACAGATGAATGTTGTGTTCAGATTCATAGATTTAACGATGGAGAGGAACAGTGTTTGGAAAGTTACTTCTGAAATGTAATAGATTACATATGACTTCACTGCAGGACGACTGGATGTTCATGTCGGAGGTGATGCTGTTTGTTGCTGCAGCCTCAGATCGACCTGCTCTGTTGACTATAAAACCTTTCACTAATCTAAACTCACTGATCATCATCGTTTTCCTTCTGTTCTGCTCTGTCATCTGATTCACGTGTGCGTCAGAAACAACATGTTCAAACAGACTGTGATGTCACAAGGACACCTGAGGGACACCTGAGGGACACAGCTGAGGGACAGCTGAGGGACACAGCTGAGGGACACCTGAGGGACACAGCTGAGGGACATGTGCAGTGTGAGTGAGTCTCTCTGCCTCACTGTTCATCTTGTGGTTCTGTAACTGGCTGTAATCCGACTGATCCTGTTACAGGATTAAGACGAGCAGCGACAGCAGAGTGAAAGTCCTTCAGACTGTCACAGCTGACTGACATGTTGTGTTCATGACCTGCTGCAGATGATTGTTGTGATTCAGAACAGGACAGATGTTTGTCCTCCTGAACATGAAGACCTCATGATTTAAACTGCTGGTTGGACTCAACAAGACATAAAATACATGAAGTGACGAGAAGCTGTGAACAATTAATCAACTAGTACAGAGCTTGTGTGTTTGCTTGCTTGTTTGTTGGTCAGGTTCTGGTTCTGTCTCCACAGACACGGCTGGAAAATGTCTCGACCTCTCGTTAAAAAGATCCAGTTGCTTCACTTCTCTGTTCTCTATAATCACAGATTCATTATGATTCATAACTCAACATGTGTGAGCCTGAAACCATCGGATCTTTTTAACAAGACGTTGGGACATTTTCCAGCTGTGTCTGTGGAGACAGAACCAGGTGTTATAAGCTAAAACATGATCTTCTCCTAAACCGAACCAGAACACACACACAGCGCTGTGACAGCATAAAACTCAACACTGAACATAATGAAACGTAAAGTTTAAAAAAGGCTGTGGTTTGTAGAAACATTTCCAACATCTATTCTGGAGATCTGGTTCGTCTGAGTACTGGAGTCTCTTTCATTTTGAAATGATCGGTTCGGTATCAGCAAGTCCACAGAACTGTTCAGTTCTTCAGTTCAGCATCTTGATCATCACGTCTCTGAAGACGTCACTGACATTTCAGGCCAAATCAGTGGATCAGTTCAAACAACTTGTCAGTAACTGCAGCACTAACAGACAGAAACATCTCACACTGACACAAACCAGCAGTTACAACACAAAGCGACGCCCTGACAGACACACACATCCACCCAGAGCTCAGCAGTGTCGTAATAAAGTCCACACATCAATTAAATCAACGCTGAGACGAAGCCACGACTCCAAACACTGCAGAGTCCGACCAGCGAGGATCAACATCTCCTCTGACTCTGCTTCAGTCCGTCAGTCTGTGCCGACATCCATCATCATCCAGTGAACACAAACACACACTCAACATGTTTACGGGCCGACAACACACGAGCATCACGGCGAGTCGCTGCAGTGAAGAAGTGACGAGGAGAACAACAGAGAAGAATGTGAAGCAGGACGAGACACAGTGTTTAGTCTGATCGACTGAGTGGAGCCAAACTCTGCTGCAGCCACCAGATCCAGATCCAGATCCTGTCCATACAAGGCCACGAGGAACACTGTGTGTGTGTGTGTGTGTGTGTGTGTGTGTGTGTGTGTGTGTGTGTGAGAATGTCAGGATTATTTTAGTTAAAGACGTCTGAATTTAACATGATGAGTCTGCTGAAGAACACAGGGAGCTGTAGAGACTCAACGTGAAGGAGAACCTTCAGTCTGGATGTGACCACGCCTGTGTTGTGTTGTAGCACTCAGTTTATCAGCTCACAACAACAACACAACCAACAACACCAACACAACCAACAACAACATCAACACCTCCTCCGTCTGTAGGAGTCTCAGTGGTTTCATGTTAAGGCTCAGCCTGTCAGTTCCAATCAGATGCTGATGGATCAATACAATTTAATTATTAATGACTGATGTGTCGTTATCATCAGCTCTGAAGTGACAACACAAAGATCCTCGTACAGTTTAACACGAACCTGCTACACACTGATGTGTTGGTTTGTGTGGACCTGCTACACACCGATGTGTTGGTCACTGTGTGTTGTGTCATTTTCATTCCTCACCTTCTAATCATCAACCAGCACCAGCTCTGCTCCGCCTGATCCGCCCTGTTAATCCAACACTCCTCCTCCTGAGCTGTTAAACCGTCTGAACCAGTGAATTGTTTAATGAATTACAATAAGAAGCATCACATGACACAGAGAGGAAATTCCTCCGCGGTGCCTGCAAACAATATGTGATAAACGCTGAGCTGTTTTCTTTATTCAGCCCCCGAGAGAGAAACTCAAAGCATTTCCTGATGTGCTCGACTGGCCGAGCAGAAAGAGCCTCTTATCAGACTGCAGCTATAAAACGCCTCAGTGACGCTCGCTGCTGCAATCACACAGAAATCACACTCAAACTATTTTATCACAGCGACGCCAACAAGTCAACATCTGTGTGTGTCTGCTCCTTCTTCAGACGTGTTCAGCATGTACAAACATGAACAGTTATTTTAATCCAACTCTCTGAATCTGAATCCTTTCAATGCCCCGTCCATCAGATCCCGATGAGTCCTTTTATTTGTGGAGTGAAGGCGTCTCGTATGAATAATCATGTTTAATCTGAGCACACTCAGTCTATAAAATGTCAGAATACAGTGAAGAAACGTTTCCCAGAGTGCAAAGTGAACTTCAACAATCCAAGAAGAAGTTTCACTTAATGTCAAAGTAACTCAAAATATTACTGAAATCACAAGAAGACCAGATCAATAAACTTTGACAAACAGCATCAAAATGAAATCGTGTCGAGCTGCAGAGGCGTCCGGACCCACAGATCTGTTTCTCCACATGAGGAAACATGTTTGTTTGGTTACAAATGATCCTGAATCATATCTGTCAAAATAATAAAATAATCACGATATGATTTTCTCACCACACCGTGCGGTTCTGTGTCCAAATGAAGTCCTTCACTTTTCCTTTTGTTCTATCAGAATCAAATCTCTGCTGGTGAAAGTCTGAGATCAACATCAGCTTCATACAGCAGCTGTTGACACGCAGTGATGATGTCATCGTACAGGAAACCCAATCAAATGTCTCCGATGGATCGCATCACGTGACGGATCCTGAGACGTTCAGCAAAAAACGGGTCAAGCTGCCATGATGACCTCATCCATCACCACATCAGGACACTGAGGATTATCTCTGCCACACACACACACACACACACACACACACACACACACACACACCCTGTCTAACCTAATATCAGCAGCCTTTGTTCGTCCTCCTCGCTGGACGTCCCGTCGTCCTCTGCATCTTTTATGAGGATGTTTTTGATCAGAGTAACTGAAGCTGATCAATAAGTGACGGATGATAATCTCATTAACTAAAACAAATGTTTGTGTGTGTCACCAACATGGCAGAGTGATCCACACACTCAGGGGTCACGTTATATATCCTATAGATCACCATGGATACCAAATATATACAACATTACATCTTTTTTTTACTAAATACAATATTTAACAAAGTGTCCATTTATCTGATTATATTCTGGATTCATTTGTAAAATATTTGGAATATATTCGCCTGAAAAAATAAAAACAGTCACTGAAGAACTTTCAGCTCTCGTTTTATAAAAGTGATTAAAAACACTTCCTGTATGATTGAAGCATCGGACTCATTAACATCGAAATATTTATACTTTTAAACTAAGAAACATCTGTTCAGTCGAGCTTTCATGTAAAGTCTCGTAATCTAATGATTGTAATGTTTGTACTTAATTTAATTGTTTATATCATAACCCTTTTTTACTGTTTACAATTATATCCTATTTTATTAACATTTCCTTAAATCAACTATTATGTGCAATATTTTACTTTATCTTTATTTTTCTTGCTCGTTTTAAACTTGGTTGATTGATTGATTGATTGATTGATTGATTAAGGTGAACGGTTGTGTTTGCTACACAATATTCTGACACTGGTTATAAGATGAGATGATTTTGTTGATCATCTCCGGTTCAGCTTTTTAAACGTGACGACTCGCATCATGCTAACATGAATATCTGGTTGTGACTGTTGGTCCGAGCTACATATTTAATCTACATCTTCAACTTTACATGTTAAATATTGAATATGACAGCGAAAGTGTAAAATGAGCCCTGCAGGTTAACAGTTTACAGATCCACTCAGAGAGCACGAGATGATGACGATGTGCTGTTTGTCTCCACAGGTCACGTGACTGATCACGTGACTGATCACATGACTGAACATAAACATCCTGATGGAGGACGGAGAGCTGATGTTGTGTTACAGGAGAGTAAAGGTGATTTACCTGGGAAGGCGTGTGGGTTGGACGACCCTCTCTTGAGGCACTTGGAACACAGGATATGAACAGAGTAGTGCAGGCCGGGCCACTCCTGCAGCAGCACGTTCAGCTCTTCCACCAGCGGCGTGACGGCCTGCCACGCGGTCCAGATGTTGGGCAGCGAGGCGTGGCTGGCGATGGACAGAGTCTCTGCCTGCAGCTTCCCCTTCGAGGTCCGGTGGCTGATCACCACGGGGACTTTACCTCGATAGGCAAATATCTGATTCCTACCGTCCGACCGCTGAACCACGTGGCTGTTAATCTGCACGCTGAAACGAGCGAACAGTCCGGGAGGAAACAGGAAGGGGAAGCTGTACTGGATGTGCAGCTGCTCCACGGAGAAGAACGGACACAGAGGCAGAGAGCTGCCGCCGGCCGAGGCCTCCGCCCGCGGCTCCTCGTTGCTGACGTAGCTGGGGAACTTGTACCAGGCTGTGGCTCCGTTCAGAGGCTTGCTGCGCGGCTTGTTGATGCAGTAGCAGATGCCCATCTTCTCCAGAAGCTCCATGATGAGGTGGAGGTCCTGCTGGGTCTGGATGAGTGGTCTGAGCAGCAGGCGGATGACGTTGGAGGGCAGAAGGCCTTGTTGGAGGAAGCCCTCCACATGGTGCTGCAGGTGGGTCACCCTGAGGTTCTCGCCCTTCTCGTCCTCTATAACCAGACTCACCCTCCCCTTGTCCCCCCTCTCCCCCTCAGAGAGGAGCCTGTCCAGCAGTGTGGACTCGTCCCTCTGGAAGAAGACGTTGAGAATTGCAATGAATCGTGGAAGATTGTGAAAAACATACTCCTTCAGAGTGAGGCTGTCCTCAAAGTAAAGCAGCTTCCCGCTCTCGTGCAGGTAGGATAAGGCGCTCTGCAGCCGGTCCTCTGTGAGCCCCGCCTGGAGGCCCAGACGGGCCGAGTCCCACCACGACAGCCACAGGTCTTTGGGCTTAAAGTGCAACTCCTCCAGCATCTGCCAGGACTTTGGCAGCACTCGGTGGAGGTTGGGGAAGATGTCCCTGTGGTCTGCAACAGACATGACCTTCTCCCTCAGCCGCTGGATGTTCCTCTGCGTCTCGGTGCAGCTGACGCTCAGCACAGGCGACAGGATCTGCAGCCGGTGGTTCAGCATGTACTGCAGCTGGGATTTCCGCCGCCTCAGGTTCCTGTCAGAGACCCCGTAAAAGAGGACGTGAGGGCTGGACGAGCGGACATTGTAGCCCTGCTCCAGCGCCTGATCCACCTGCAGAGCCAGACTCCTCAGGCTCTGGATGTCCCTCTTCTCCTGCAGGCCGATCTGTCTGTGAATGTCCAGCGTCTTCTCCTCCACCTCCACCTCTCCACAAAGGTCTGCATGCGTGCCCACCAAGCACACAACAGCGTGGGGTACTTTGGCACTGAGGAGGTGGAGGAAATACCCGACGTGGGCGTAAAAGTTCCTGGACGAGTATGTTTTGAGATTCACAACGAGGATGTAGAGAGCACCGGGGGAGAGAAAAAAGGGTTTGATGAGGTCGTAGTTTTGCTTCCCTGACAGATCATACACCAGAAATGTAAGACAGCGATCAGCATCCGCCACCCAGTTAGTGACTTCGATCCCTTTGTTTCCCTGGTTTCCTTCAACATCCCACTGAGTGCTCACCACGCTCTGCCTCAGCCGGGTCTTCCCAGCGTTCTTCGTCCCCATCAGGACCAGTTTGAGCCGCGGCTTCACAGCAAGCTGCGAATGTGCGAGCTCCTTCTGATAGGCTGCGATGTAAGGGATGCCCTTCATACACACCTCATACGGAGGCTGGATGAGAGGGTTATCCTTCACCTTCCAAATGTTCACTTTGGACAGCTTTCCAAAATTATCTGGAAGTATGGCTATTTGGTTACCCTGTAAAACGAGTTCCTCCAACTTCTCCAGCTCCACGATGGAGTCTGGCAGATATGTGATGTTGTTGTTGTCCAGCCAAAGGTTGGCCAGCTTCACCAGCTGCCCAATATCCTCTGGGACATGAATCAGTTTATTCCTGCTCAGGTAAAGTTCCTCTAGTCCTGTGATGCTTAAAATAACCTCGGGGAAGCTCTCGAACTCATTCGAGGACAAATTGATCATTTTGAGTCTTTGCAGACGACCGAAAGCAGCAGGCAGCACTGTGAGGTTGTTCCCGTCCAGCATCAGGCTCTCCAGGTGGTTCAGGTGACAGAACGAGTCCGGTAACAAGGACATGTGAAGACTGCTGAGCCACAGGATTTTGACATACTGCAGCTTCATGATGTCTGCCGGTAACGTCTCAAACTTGTTCCCGGAGCAGTCGAGTTCCTCCAGCTCGCTGAGGTCCAGGATCTCAGGGGGGAATTGGTTCAGCTTGTTGTGATCTGCGTCCAGAGTCCGCAGCTTGGCGAGGCTGGAGAAGGATCTGGGGAAATCGTGCAGGTCGTTGAAGCTGATGTCGAGTTCCTCCAAAACCTGAAGCGCTCCGATCTGAGCCGGCAGATTCTGGATCTTGTTGTGACTGATGCACAGCTTCTTCAGCCCCCTCAGCTGGACCACAGCCTCAGAGAGACTCCTCAGACAGTTGTGGCTCATGTCGAGCTCCACCAGCTGCCCCAGCTCAAACACCACCCGGGGGACGGCTGTGAACTTGTTCCTGCGGAGGACCAGGATGCGCAGGTTGTTGAGGGTGGATCCCAGCCCGTCTGGCAGCTCCTGGAGGGAGTTGTTGCCCAGATTGAGCACCTCTATCTCGGCTATGTCCTCGGGCAGGATGATCTGGTTGTCTTTGGAGCAGAGGGTGAGCTGGCGCAGGTTGCTCCGCAGCTTCCTGGAGCGCAGGGCGGCATCCCTCCACAGCCTGGCCGTCCGCAGCTTGTTCTCCTTGTCCTCCATGGCGTTGCAGCCGGACCCCTCCTCCTCCTCCTCCTTGTTTTCATTGAGAGTTTTCATGGAGACCGAGCGGGCAGCATGGTGGACGGTGAGCCTCGGAAATCAGCGCGCTCCTGAACAACAAACCCTCCGTCAGGCCGCAGGGAAAACACAGTTTGTGTCGGGAAATGATCGCGCGTGTCGGGAGCAGGAGGAGTGCGCGCGGCATCCTTTTCTCCTGCGCCACTCCGCAACAATGAGAACAGACCTCCGCGCTCACAGCTCCGGCTTCAGCCCCCGATCCGAGCTCCGGTGCCGGGGCTGCACTCTCTGCTCCTCCGGCGTCCTCATCGCCACAACACACCGTCCTCTGGCTCTCTCTCCCGGGGAGTATCTCCGTGTTTCTGCCGCTTACTGAGCCGCCGAGTGTCTTCCTGGGAGCGGGGAGTGGAAGTGAGGCAGCAGCCGCTCACTGCGTCAGATCTCTGAGCGCTCCTCCTCCTCCTCCTCCTCCTCCTCCTCCTCCACCTCCTCCTCCTCCTCCTCCTCCACCTCCTCTCCACAGGAGGGAGGAGGAGAGAAAGTGTCTGTCCTCACTTGGTTGAACAGCTTCAGACCCGCAGAGTGAAACACTCCTCATGGCTTTAAAGAAAACTCCAGAGTTCAGGTTCGGTCCGATATTACAGCCGACAGTGAGTTCAGACTTCACTGAGGCAAAATATGCCAAAATAAAAACATAAAGAAAAGGTCAACATGACGTCATTTACACAGTCAAGTAAAATATACAAAATTAAAATAGAGAAACGGCTCATTGAGCATCACTGCAGTCAACAACAGCAGGGAGGTGACGAGGGAGAGAAGTCCCCAGACTGCCTTAGAAAATCGCTCAATTTTGTGAGTTTTCGACTTGAGAGGAGCTTAATAAACTTTCTGAAACGCTGTCTCTCACAAGGTCTTAATTATTTGGGCCTTCTTGTAAATTCGGCATGTGTTACAGCCGTGTTTTGGGGGGTGCTGCAGCCCCATCAGCACCTCTAGTACCTGAAACCACACACTGAGCTCATTCTCCTGATGACCTGTCACCAGAGGGAGGAATGTCTCCACCTGCAGGACGTGATGTGCAAAACAGGAACAAGTCTTCATCATCACCTGTCTGCACAAGGAAGGACACACACACATAACAACAATATACAAATACAAAACATTTAAAACAATTAAACTAAATCACAGTGTGTGTATATACATATATATATATATATATATATATATATATGTATATACATATATATATATACATATATATATGTATATATATATATGTATATACATATATATATATATATATATAATGTATATATATATATATATATACATTATATATATATATATATATATATATATATACATATATATATATACATATATATATGTATATATATATATACATATATATATACATATATATATGTATATATATATATGTATATGTATATACATATATATATATATATATACATATACATATATACATATATATATATATATATATACATATACATATATACATATATATATATACATATATATACATATATATATATACATATATATACATATATATACATATATATATATATATATATACATATACATATATACAT
This sequence comes from Pagrus major, assembly GCF_040436345.1. Taxonomy (NCBI): domain Eukaryota; kingdom Metazoa; phylum Chordata; class Actinopteri; order Spariformes; family Sparidae; genus Pagrus; species Pagrus major. Next base: position 28,714,184 of record NC_133226.1, on the reverse strand, counting down.
ATACATATACATATATACATATACATATATATATATATATATATATATATATATATATATATATATATATATATAATGTATATCTTTGATAAAGTGATCCACTTCCGGTGCACTGACGCCCCTCACAGGTGTTTTCAGTTCTGTTGCTGATTGGGCCAATCAGGAAGTGTGAAGTCCTGAAGAAGTTGCTGTTACTGTCAGGCTGCTGATACTTAAGTACTTTTACTCAAGTAGAATGTGTCCTACAGGACTGTTACCTGTAACAGAGTGTGTGATATTTGTACTTTTACTTTTTCCAGCACTGTGACTGAATCGTGCACAAACAGAGATAATCTGTGATCAATACTGCAGTGACCTGGTTTCAGAGCCACCAGAGAGCCGTCCTTTAGCTCTTCTGTCTGAATGTAAACAAATGTAAAGCACTTCCTGTTGACTCGTCTCCACGGTTACATAAGTGAACCTGTGTTACCTGCAGAACAAACACAAACACAGCAGGCTGAAGGACGGAGCAGACACGTCCACACGACATCGTCCTACATTGCCAGGGTCACATGAGCAGAGACATGCAGGTTAAATACACTGAACCCAGCGTCACCACACAAGACCTGAAGAGACTGAAGAGACGTCTTTGCATTCTTATATAATATACATCATCAATATACGACACACACACACACACACAGAGTGTAGAGATGCTGTGATGCATTGGCGTGTGAGACATCAGACTGTAACACAGAAACAAACTGTAACAACACAAGAACTTAAAAAGTTTCACTTTATTGAGCAGCGTCTCTTTAATTACTTTCAGACAGGTCAACACTGAGCGTGTGCAAACAAGACAGTGAACACAGACAGGAAATAGATGCTAATGCTAATGCTAAGTGATCAGAAACATGTGAACCAATGTGGCTTCTCTTTGTTCTCGTGTGCAAACACACCTGACTCAGGTTGTTCACATTAAATGTGCAAAAACGCTGACTTACAGGAGCTCATGGTGCTAAAAGTACTTCACCTTGTAAAAAACACAGAAACATGAATGAATGGTACAAACTTAAAAACTGGATTGTTGGGACTCTGTGTGGAAACTAGTTGTAGAGGATTGTGAAATAAAACCACAGCGGTGTTGAGAAACATCTGAAGCAACATGTCCTGTGAAATATTAACCCTTCCTGCAGGGAGACTCAGCACAGCTCCAATCATTAATCAATTAACACTATTTTAATAAAAAATCCTAAAATTGAAATGAAAATGCCAATCACTATCCAGGCTGCAGTTCCTCCACTGAGACGACCTTCTGATTTTCTATCACAGAGAACTGAATCTGTTTGGACGGTTGGTCGGACAGAACCAGATGTGAAGGCATCGTGAACCTGTTTGGTGACACCAGGTCACCAGGTGACACCAGGTGACACCAGGTGACACCCGGTGACACCCGGTGACACCAGGTCACCAGGTGACACCAGGTGACACCAGGTGACACCCGGTGACACCCGGTGACACCAGGTCACCAGGTGACACCAGGTGACACCAGGTGACACCCGGTGACACCAGGTCACCAGGTGACACCAGGTGACACCAGGTGACACCAGGTGCCATATTTAGTGTTCAGGACGACAAAGTTGGCTGACGAGTCTGCAGCTGTGTGACGTCCGCCCGTCCTGAGTGATCCGATCAGTGTTCAGCTCTGCGTCCATCACTTCACACCTGACATCAACATGTTTCTTACAGAAAGAGAAACAACTTCATGTTTTGATTTAAAGCTGAAGCTACAAGAAGGCTCCAGTGATTTAGAATTTGTCGTAGCCGTTTGTTGAGTTTCTCCTCATGAAACAACTCTTAAAATCACTACATTTGTTAAAGGAGTCTGGTGATGTGGTTACTGGGTCGGTGGTTGGATCATTTAAACAGACGGTGTGTTCACAGAGGCCCAGACCACCTCTGAATGTGGTCTGAGTGACGTCTCGTTCACACCTGTACTGAGAGTTCATCGGATCAGTCAGGACTGATGTTGACAACAGGTCCGATGGTGGTCGGAGGACCACAGACGTCTGCTTCCTGTTCAGTAGTACGGGCCCGTGTTCTCGTATCCTGCGTAACTCGGCCAGTCAGGGAAGATCCCGTGTGAACAGGTGGGGCTGCCGTATCGGTCAAAGTGAATCCCGAAGTGGAAGGAGTCCGTGTGGCGGCTGCAGGCGTCCTGATGGATCCTCTTCATGGAGGACCAGACGACCCTGTAGTTGCTCCCCTGGTTGCTGTCCCAGTACTCACGTCCATCCACCTCGTAGCAGACGGCGAACTCGACGTGCTCGTGAGGCTGCAGCTCGGCGGGCAGAGACACGTGGAAGGAGAAGGTGTCGCTGTACGAGCTGGGATACGTGTCCCTCATGTAAACACAGTCTACGTCCGTGTGGCTGTTCCAGGTGTCAAAGGTCACCCGCAGCTTCACAGACTTCTCGAAGGACAGGTTCTTGACTTTAACGGTTCCCTCTAAAGCCTTGTCCTTCAGCACGCAGTGCTCCAGGCAGACGTAGTTCCTCTCCAGGCTCTGACGGAAGCACAGGTAGTCTGAGGAGGGCTGAGTGAAGTCCAGCACCAGTTTGTCCTCCTCGGCCGTCAGAGAGAGAGCGGAGCTGAGCATCTCCTGGATGTTCAGAGGAATGTCGATGGGGTCGTTGAACTCGGAGAAGACCTTCACTCTGGTGAGAGACAGACCTCTGTGATCAGCAAACGTCACCTGCTTCTTGGCCTTTCTCAAGTCTTTCCTGGAGGACCGCCCGTCGCTCTGATCGACACACTGCTGAAACCTCAGGCAGGAGCTCAGAGCGGGTTTACAGGTTTCAGGAGACGTCCCGAAGACAAAGTCCTCATTGGACAGGAACAGAGGTAAGGCCATGTCGATCGGCATGATGAACTCGGAGGAGACGCTCAGCACGCTGAAACAGAGAGGAGACGAGATCGTCAGGTGGTCTCAGGATCATAACAACAGTCTGAAGAAGAAACATGGAGCAGAATCATGTGACCAGAAAAGTGTCAGGAAGTCGTCATGTGGATCAGTTCCTGTCAGTGTCGTTATCCCGATCCTCCTGATGAGCTCACCTGCATCATGGAGACGTCAGCTGACACCTTCAGGCTGAACGTGTGAGGCGACCATCATTAAATTAACATCAACAACCATCAACTGCACTGATGTAGTTCACCTGAGTATGACATCACACAGGTGGGTGTGGCATATTTTGAATGAAACTGTTCAATGAAACTGAATTAGTTCAGTGTCTCTGTTCCACATCAGAATATAAAGTGTGTTTGACTCCTCTGGATCTGTTCTGGTTGAGCTCAGTTCATGTTGAGGCTGTGAGATGATTCAGTCAATCAGTTCGGACTTATAAACCCAGAACACAAAGTCCGACTGGACCATGAAGATTATTAATGTTCTGTGATGAGCAGCCACACGTGTCTGTCTCCAGCACCAGCACCGTGTTCAACAGTTTCACTGGATCTGCTTTATATTGGAGACGTTTTAACCAGCAGAACACACAACTGGACTCAGACTCGTCTGTGCTTGTGTTCAGTCAATACAATACAAAGTATCTTAGTTCTACAAGAAATAAAACACGTTGCATCATCCGAACTTTAGACGGATTCTATTGAATTGTGACTGAGGTCCATCTCAGTGCGGTGACCCGCTCACACAGCACCCAGCCCAGCTCACTGACTACAGTCATGTTCTGTCTCTGG